>NC_085137.1:43502350-43769050 GCF_035046485.1 Aedes albopictus
AACACATATATATCTTCAACATCTGCCACAAGCCCTTCTTCACGCACCGAAATGGTCTGTACATACAAACCTTCATTCACATATGCCCAGATTCTATTTCGCCTCTCCTGCAGCATCGTGCACATGTGTACGCAGCCAGAAAAACAACTTGTCCAACAAACAGTTGGCAATTCAGAAGATAGCAATCGTCCCGCTTCTTTCCCGCCCTCCAAGCACTTGCAATATATCTTCTTTTCCATCCATTTGGACATGCCCGAATTGAACCTCATGCTCGGTAACATACCGAATAACAAATATGCTCTTTTGGTCGGTCTGGTCGTATAGGGTTGGGGAGGTGTACTTTAATGGGAAACTCGTTGAACTTTGATTCGTTGAAGGTTGCTTCTACTAGACAAGGTATCATGCTGCCAAAAATGAAATCATGTTATTTAATCACATTTTCACTTAGAAGTGCCTGGAAATTTTATTGTTCTTCTAAATCTGCTTCAACTGTATGTTCATAATTTATCCATCAACCCTATAACTGAATGGTCTGCAATATGCGTTGCAACATATTCACCAACCAACAAAAGCGGATTTTTGACATCCGTACGTGGTGTAGTACCGACCGAACACATTCGAACAGTTCTGCACCGTGTATTCTTTAGGACCGGATGAAAAAACAACATTCCCCAAATCCTAGACTACAAATTGCGATTGCAGCAGGCACCGAGTGAGAACTTATGCACAGCTTCACCAAGTTTTGCTGAACAAAAAAAAAACATCACATGCCCTCCGGATGATGGTGCCCGTTTTGCTTGTCAGGATGTAGTAGATGCTAGTGCTTTGAGCAGTTTGCCACCGCCGCCACCCCGCCACACCTACACTTCATCTGGGATGCTACATTGAACATCAGTGATCCTCAATCTTGACGATTTTTCGGGTTGGAAGGCCAACTCAGAAAGTTAGGGTTTTGGTATTGTTTTAAATAGTATTTTAATGTATGATGAAGTTTGTATGTTTAGAACGCACATTGTTTTCTAATGCCTGGTATACACTGTTTAAGTGAAACGAGAATCTCTTTAACCTTTCAGGACGCGCGCTATCAAGCAACCGAAACTGCATCGCGCTCACGCTGTATACGACGAGTGAGGTTTTTTGGTAGTGTTGTACTTTTTACAACAGTGCGCGTCACAAGTAACATTTTGTTGGCAAACTAGTCTTGTAGAGGTTTTGACAACTTTTACAAAACCTTATACCTTTTATTTTGGTGTTATGATGGTTTTAAGAACCTCACAGCTAAAAGTTCTGAATATTCGTTGTCATGTAATCAATAATTCATCGTAAATATTGATCATGTAAAAGAAATTCAAATGTAACTTCCCATTATATCTGATGCACATGAAGATCTAATGGAAAAGATTTTAATCATGAGTTGTGTTTACATTAACGTTACAGCATCGGGATAACTTTCTGCACAATAAAATTTGAATATGTTCGATCATTCTAACTTTACACGAACTGGGCACGAAATTTACATGAATGTAATGTAGAGATGGCAGGAGCATCACAATCGGAGCAAACCAAAACAAACATGGCTACTCCCCGCGCGGACAAAATTTTACTCAGAAAAAGTTACGAATTGTGCATATTATCGCTGGTGATTGGAAGTTTAAAGGTAGGTGTGATAAAGGCTGTACAAAGAGAATATTTCGCCAACAAAAGTGTTTTCGTTTGCAGATTGCTGAGAAAAGCAGCCAACCCGGATCCAGCGTTCAAGGAAGTGCAAGTCTGCAGCTGGACTACATTCTCTGCATTGGAAATGCTCTAGACGCTGTGCCTGATTCTTTAGATACTAATAATATCTTCATTCAAGATGTTATTAGTGAAACATAATAAAAATGAATTTGAACTTTTCGTCAGTGCTTCGTTATTTATTTGCAATAAGTGACAAAACAGCTTTCCACACCTAAAACAAAAATAATGGGGGAGAGAGAGAGAGAGAGAGATAAGCGCGTATATTCCGCTATGAAATTTACATGACTCATATTTACGATGGATGTAATGTTAACATGGCACGTACACCTACAGCATTTTCCACGCTCCAATTATGTGCATTATATTTGATGTAAATGTACACGGATTTTTCGAACTGTGCTCTACTAGTCTAATTGACTAGAAAATGTTACTTGGGGTCCTCTAAAGGGTTAAGAATATTCAATCCAGTTGAATGATATGATTAGACTGGACGTTCAAGTGGGCATTCAAGTCGTTTTCCCAGTCTAAATACAACTTTCAAATGAATTGAACATTGTTAAAGTCAGATGATCGTTTCACTTGAACAGGGTAAATCAGTCATAAGCAAACTAACTTGAATTTATCTCATTTGATAGACGACTTGAATTCAACTTCAGGTATCAGAAGGCCGGCTCCAGAGGCACGTTATCCTCCATTTGGGACATTTGTGCCATCGCCATACATATGAGCCTATTTCATCATTTACCTGAGGGAGAATGGGACAAGGGATGGGAATTGGGAAAGGGAAAGGTGATGAAATAGGAAGAGGTGCCCTATAAGAGGGAATGAACGCATAAGCGCAACGAGAGCTCATAGCCCGTACCACAACGGGGTTAATCAGTGCCCTGAAAAGGACACTGTAAAACGCATAAGCGTAAAGAGAGCCTATAGCTCATTGGAGGTAGCTTACGATGTCATGCGACTTTCAATATGACATAGAAAGGCACGTCATCAAAAGCATCCTCAATATTCAAGAAATCATCCAAGCAAAAACTACGTTTGAGCGAGTGCTTTCTTGAAAACGTATACAACATTGTGTAAAGAGTCACTGTGGACATCCCAAATCGGGAGACATGTGAGTTCAGACGAACATCACAGATGTGATAATCGACAATGCGTTTCAAGCATTTCAGAAAGAACGAGGTAACCAGATAAATCTGGAACTTATTCCTTCTTTTTACAACGCAAAGGGTGTTTTCGGGATAAAACTATAGAGTAATTTAACGCCATGAAAATACCAATAGAAAACTACAAGAGTTCAAAACATGTTTGAAAAACTCAAATCCCTCTGGAGAAAAATAGGACAAAGCCCCATTCGCTCCAGGAGACTTGAAGTAAGCAGAGCTTTTTAGTGCCCACTAAATCGATTCTATAGCTACAATCCTCGGGGTAGAAGCTAAAGATTCGTAGCTATACAAAAGACTGGTCCGAGTTCCATTCAGGAATACCTCTTGTGGTCCGCACAGATCACAGAGGACAAGCTTCTTTCAAAGCAATAGCTATGGTATACCACAATGAAGGGCGTTGTAATAACAAAACCACAATGAAACTCTCTTGGAGTAGCAATGGAAGCGAGTTATCCGTAAAATGTGATCACAACCAATTATTACAGGTTCCCTAGTTTGTTGAGCAGGGACGCCTGAATACGCAAAGTTTGCGAAGGAACACTCAAAAGTGCAAAGAAGATCAAATGTAGACTCCTCATCTGACCAATCAGTCAACTCACGACAAATTCTGCTCATGCAGAGTTGGGTTAGGTGCAATTCTATGTTAAGTTAACCATGAACAGTACTGCCTAAGTATTCAATCAAACTGAAGCATCTCAAATCAATGTTTGAGGTACTTCAGATGATATAATGATCGTAGCAATACTGCCAAATATCAGCAAAAAGATGCTGAAAATAAGAGCTTGTTTGAAGGCATCCATAAGAAAATGTTGAAATATACTGTTAACGTTATTCTGAAATATAGCACTCGAGCATGCTGTATTTTAGAAAAACGCACTTCACTTCATCTATAATGAAAAAAACAAAGCTAAACTTTTTGAAGTAGATCCACTTGGGCTACACACGTTTTTATGCTGAAAATGGATCTGTGGTTTCCTTGCCATAGTCACTACCCAAACTAGACAGGATTACACTCTTCACAATCACAGCACAAAAAGGAAACATCAACGACGAACCAAATCGGTGTCAGTTTCGCCAATGGCGAAAACGCATTAAGCGAACCCATATAGGCAGTAATGTAAGCTAATTAACAACATTTGAATAACCCCGCCCTTATCAAGCCTCAAATTTGAGACTTAAGAAGGGCTACTGATTATCTCGGAGAAACGCAAGGTCCACTGCACCATTGCTCCGGTTAGCGCAGTAAGGGCGTAATACTGTTGAGGACGCCCTAATTCTCCACAGGCTCCGTTTGTAGTTAGGTTTTTATTAGACCCCCCTAACCATTCATTCTTTGGCACGGTAAACATAAAGCCGCATAACACCATGAATTAGGGGTCACCTGTTTAGTGGACTCTTACCACTGGATCAGGCGATCCGTAGTGTTATTCTTAGCCAATTGAGACAACCGCTACCGACACTACGCAGCTATCTAGGCTGATCGGGAAAAGAAGTTAACACTGATGGTTAACTTCCAAACGAACCCGAACAGCCCCTCAGTCAGATGATCGTTTCACTTGAACAGGGTAAATCAGTCATAAGCAAACTAACTTGAATTTATCTCATTTGATAGACGACTTGAATTCAACTTACATGAATCGCTGGTTTAGGCTGAACTGGAAGCTCAACATTGCCAACTTTTGTTCAAGTCAAATGAATTGCTCAAGTGAGATGAATGGTGGTGTTCAAACGTTCACTACGCATTCAATTGGGATTTTTCAATTGACACAAATCAAGGCACCAGCACCATGTAAAGCAGGCATAGGGCCCAAAACCGTGATCAATATTGTTTTCATCCTAAAAAATATTCACGAGAAGCGGACGCGTTGTGTACTGAGAACACTTTGGGGTTCAATGGGTGTTTATGAGTCGAAGGGGGTATATAGAAGGTATACTAATTGATCAGTTTTTAATGCAATCCGTGCTCTTCAGATTTGTGTTCTAAGAAATTCGTAATAGGAACAATATTATGGGGGCTTCATTAAAGGTTTAGAAATAATTGAAGCATATCATAACATTGCACAAATTGTAGATGGAGTTCCAATATAGATATTAATATAGTCATAGAGATTGGTAAAGTTATTGAAGCTTCTGTAATAACATACACCCGATTATCTTCACATGCCTGTCCACGTCCACGTTCTTGTTTCTTATTGCACCTTTCATTCACAATCAGTCCACCCAACCAGTCTTAACAAATGCGAAACACTCATAAAAACTTCTGCGTTAGCCTCAACGTGAATGATATGCGCAATATAAGTCCTGTCATCAACATAAATAGAGGTCCAGACCTGGAACAGCTTCCAATAGATGGAGGGGTCAAATAGCTAATCTCAAGTAGCACCTGCAACATGATCCAAAATGTGGTTTCCTATGCTTTTGTATTGAATTTATTGCGAAATTTAATGCGTTAATTTACTGAATATTCAGCATATGAATTCAATTTACCGATAATTTTAAACTCACTATTTAGCCACGATTTGGTCCCTTAATTAATAATTTTGGTCACAAAAGTCACTATTACTTATTTTGCCACCTATTCACATCCAGTCCTGGATTCCAATTTTTGCCTTTCTCGTACACTAAGTGTACTGGAAAGGCTATATGTTCACTCCAAAAACGACTTTTTGATAGAAGGCTCGGAGGGTCAAGTCACATATACCAATCAACTCAGCTCGACGAATTGAGGTGATGTCTGTGTGTGTGTGTATGTGTGTGTGTGTGTGTGTGTGTGTGTATGTGTGTGTGTGTATGTGTGTGTACAAATAAACTCACATCACTTTTTGGCAGTAAACCTCAACCGATTTTAATGACCGACGGTTCATTCGACGCAGAATCTGGTCCCATTGTTTCCTATTGAAAATGGTTCGGATCGGTCCAGCCGTTCCGGAGTTATGGCCATTTACGTGTTCCGGACCAGTACCCTTGGAAGGAGCCATACATAAAAATGTAACAAACACATACATGCGACACGTCAAACTGCGGCATTTTGGATAACCTGATGAACAGTCATCAAGAAAACAGTCTCAGACCATATCTGAACCGGTAGTGTTCCGGAACCGGTTCCGGGAGTCCCGCCGGAAGTGGCCAAATATAAAAGTGAACCAAATCCATGCATGCGACACATCAAATTGCGGCATTTTGGATAACCTGATGAACAGTCAGCAAGAAAACAGTCTCAGACCATATATGAACCGGTAGTGTTCCGGAACCGGTTCCGGATGTCCCGCTGGAAGTGGTCATATATAAAAGTGATCCAAACCCATGCATGCGGCACATCAAACTACGGCATTTTCGATAACCTGATGAGCAGTTAGCAAGAAAACAGTCTTAGACCTTATATGAACCGGTAGTGTTTCAGAACCGGTTCCGGGTGTTCCGCCGGATGTGGCCGTATATAAAAGTTGATAAAACTCTTGCATGCGGCAAATCAAATCACGGCTTTTTCGACAACTTGATGACCGGTTATTGAGGAAGTAGGCTAAGACCACATTATGGACTGTCAGTAGTGCCGAAACTAGTTCCCACCGAAAGCGGCTAAATATAAATTTGAACCAAACCCATGGCTTTTTTGATAACCTTATAAACTTTAGCAAGCAAATAGGCTCAGACTATTTTTAGTTTAGTAAGGTCTTGGGGTCTTTTTTGACCTTTTCCGAATTTCACTTCGCTATAGCTTTTGTTTCGAAAGGCCTAGCAATCTGAAATTTTCAGACAATTATTTTTTTGTGGAAAACTATCATTTCCATTCATCCAAAACATTGGACGACCCCTAGGGGAGCTCCCATAAAAAAAGTTACAAATAAGACCCTGGGGTCATTTTTGACCCCAAACTTTGAACGGCTCTCAAAAATCAGTGGCTGGGCCGATTTTGATTTTCTTTGGCCCAAATGAAAGCCACACATGTCTAGTTTTCAAAACCCCCGGAGAGTTCCGGATTTGGTCACTGTGGCCACCGGGAACCTGCTTCAACTGAAAAATGCCGCTTTAGAGACCCTAACTTTGGCAAGCTATAACTTTGCAACCGAACAAGTAATCAGGACCGTTCAAGAATCGTTGGAAAGGTATTCACGTGGACTTTGATTAAAGACATTAATATTGACTAATTCTTAAGAACCGGTTCCGGAAATCCGGAACATCCGGAAAGTAATGTTTTTCACGATAATGTGCTAGAAAGCACATTCATATTATTTACAGGATAGAAGTTTTTGCATCAAACTTCTTTAGGCCATAATACAATCTGTCGAGAACTATTTCTGTATGTTCCTGGTTATGTCCCGTCCTTCTGGAACCGGTTCCAGGGATCCCACAAAATGGCAACGAGTTGACTGTAACGAAATTGAACGGTTTTCCGCGTTAAACACATCTGCGTTGGTTAAGTCATGATGAAATCTCAATAATTTTACATGCTCCATATTGTTGTGATATGTAAAAATATTGTTGGACATTGTGGTCTTATGTGGCCACCGGAGTGACTACCGGAGAAACCCGTATTGAGGGACTTCCATGTTTTTGCAACAAAGATAGGCATTCGACGGCTCTAACTTCATGATTTTTCATGGCCATGTGGCTTCTGGCATTGAAAAGAAGAATTGGCCACAATAGTCTGTTTTGGCCACCAGAGTGACCACCGGAGAAACCCGTATTGAGGGACTTCCATGTTTTTGCAACAAAGATATGCATTCGACGGCTCTAACTTCATGTTTTTTCATGGACATGTGGCTTCTGGCATTAAATAGAAGAATTGACCATTCTGGTCTGTTTTGGCTACCGGAGTGACCACCGGAGAAATCCGTATTGAGGTAGTTTCATGTTTTTGCAACAAAGATAGGCTTGGGGTCTAAAAATAGGGTCTTATTTGTAACTTTTTTTTAGGGACTAAGGAAGGTTAAGAGACTATCGGTAGTGTTTCGCAACCGGTTCCGGGCCGGAAGTGACACCAAACCCATGCATGCGATACCTCAAATCACGGCTTTTTAGGTAACATGATGAACAGTTGCAAGAAAATAGACGCAAGCCCTATCAGTGTGTTACGGAACTGATTACGGGTGTCCCGCCAGAAATGATCAAATGTAAAAGAGAACCAATACATGCGACATATCGATGACTTTTTCAGTAACAAGATAAACGGTTAACCAACAAATAATCTCAGACCATATTTGAGAGAACCGGTAGTGTTACAGAACTGGTGACAAGACGAGTAACGCGTCGGAAGTGATAAAATATAGAAAGGAACTAAACCATAGCGGCGTTTATGATAATCTGATGAACGGTCAACAAGAAAATAGTCTCAGGCCACAGTAGTTCGGAATCGGTTGCGGGTGTGATTTGATAGAAAATGAACCAAAACCATGCATGCGATACATAAAATCGCGGCATTTTCAAAAAATTTCCGAACGGTTAGCAAGAAAATAGCCTCAAATCACATCAATTTCCGGCTTTTCAACCGGAATCAGTTCCAGGTGTCCCGCCGGAAGTAGTGAAACGTAAAATTTAACCAAACCCATGCAAGCTGCACATCAAATAGCGGAATTATAAAGGTTAACAAAATAAATGTCAAAGCGATAAATCAAATTGTGGCTTTTTTGATAGCATGTAAACGTTGGGTAAGATTATAAATGAAGAAATGATCAAAGTCTTCATATATGCGAGAGAACGAAATCGTGACCAAAGCGATCTCTTCAAATCACACCATTCCAGATTCCTGCGGTGTAAATGTATACTAGGATGGATCAACGTTTTATATAAAATTATAATTTAATCGCGTCAACCTTATACAGTTTTTCAATCTCCAATCTCCTTATGCTTCTAAAACTACTGCTCACAATTTGGGTGCGGCTGGTTGAGCCCTCACTCTTCTCATTGCGATTGAAATTTGAATGGACTCTCGTAAGAAAGCTTACTCCTTGACATTGCGAAACTGAGTCCATAAGGCTTTTCAACTCATGCCCATCTACGTTATCTTACCAATTGATATTGAAATCACCAATGATTGTGATTATCCCATCGTTTTCTAACACTCTGAGTAACCATTCCAAAGCACTTTACCTTTCATAATGCCACCAGGTACATTAGCATTAGCATTAGCAATGAGCGAGTCGCACAAATTCGTAGGTGGTACACTGCCCTTCTAAGCATATCTGCCCATGTTGTTTTGCATTCTTACCGTGTTTTTCTCAGTAACAGAGTCATTTGAAGTTAATTTAATATTTTTTTTCATTTTGCATCACAAATAAATATTCCACGATAACGTCAAGCATCTTTCTGACATTGATTTTTAGTTGTCACTTAAGTTAGAGCGGTGGGACAGTAGGCGTAGAAAACCAACATGGTACAGATATGCTTAGAACGGCAGTAACAGTCCTTGACCGCTGTTATGAGGGTTGCCTCCTTCCCGTCCGAACCAAAGGACAAAGATTTGGGACTAATCTCTGACTCATAGACAAGACTGACGCAATCCTCCAATGGTCGAGCACTGTCCTGGCCACGTCCTTGCGACTGTTGAGGAATGGGAAATGATGATTAGTTTTGGACGTTCAGGCACACCATTTTTAGACTTCTTCGAATCAGTTGTCTGCCCGATTCATCCTGGTTTCCTCGTCATCTTGATGGTATTTGGTTGAATTAGTAGATTCTTCGGTTGGTAATCTGAAATGTAAAATAATATTAACATCGTACGTCAAATAAGCTACATAATAGTGATACGCTCGCCACAGTTACATATTTTTATAACATGATTTATATCACACGATAAATTTACCTGCATCCTGCTGAAATAAAATATTGATTAGCAGTACACTAAAACAAAATAAACTACAAAACCCAAAAAAAATGCGAATCAAACTTTGATCTTGGAATATTTATAAATACGGTAAATATCAAGCTCAAAATTTGATTTGGTAGATCGTACACCGCACCGCGCCATTCTAAGGTGATCTACCCACGTTACGAGTGATACCTTTCATAACGCCACCAGGTACATAGACACTTAAAAACCAGTTACCATGGGTTGCGTAAAAATAGCGCATCATTTCATTTTGGCAATTCTCTAACTTGTGACAACCAAAGTGCAACTAAAACTAAGTATCAAGTAACTTCATAAGGTTTTATCACAGACAAACAGACGTAACACTCTTCAAACAGGGATAGGGTGCGACTCAAAACTCTTTGCGTGCCGCACACGCTACTACGAGACAGCACAACAAACCAGAACGAGACGAGTACGTGCAATCGGTTGTGTGTTGCTCGCTTACTTTGCCCGCTCTGTCGTATGCACTCTCTCGGTGCTTGTCTCCGTGCTTTGCACTTGGCTTGATACTACGCATGATTGGGGAAATTTCGAATCAAACGACCCATCACTTGTCAAGCCTTGACAAGCTTAACAATTTTGCCGAAAACCAAAACTCTTCTATTAATTTATTAAGTGACTTTTTCTGTTTGGTGACAAGCACAGTCCCTTGGGACTGCATTACTCCCTGCGCCGTAGAGCTAGTGCTGCAGTTTGTCTCTCGTACAATTACAAAGCTCTCACTCATACGTCTCTTGTCTCTCGGCAAAACGGGAGACAAACACTTGAGATTGTGTGAAGCACACGCTTTTTTCGCACCGCACGGTGCATGCCGCCAATCCCTGTCTTCAAAACAGCTTGGCACACGCATTTAACGATCAATTCAAATTTCATTTGATTTGCGCGATCGTTCCACCAGAAGTGCTAGTGTTCGATCGCTTTGACGTTTGCCAGTGTACACGTTGCTGAATGATGCAAACGAAAATTACAAGCAATTTGTGTAGTAGTGTGCGTGTTAGCAAATCCATCATGGCCGACAGTGTCGCGCGCGGTTCTACCAACAGGTGACAGTGTGTTCATGAAAATGACAAAAGTTTTTGATGAATTTCCTCTAAGAGTTACGTCTGTTTGTCTGTGGTTTTATGGTGTGGTATGTAAGTTGAGTAGTTAATACTACTGCTGTCCATAATTCGAATCTGAATAATTTTTTTTTCATTGATTTTTTTATCATTCCACGCTCGAGTCGCATAACGATTCAGAATCTGCATTTTTTGGGTTCCAAAGAAGTAACAATTCAGAGTGTAGAATTAGCAAGCTAAAATACACAATAATAAAAAAAAAAAGTAGCAACTGTGGACTGTTGGAATTTCCGGGACTATCAAGAAGGATTCATGGACGTTCTTTGCGGTTTCAGGGGGTTTAATCGCATTCCACGGCTGCTCCAGGGCTTCCCATGGGATTTATAGGGGTTTCAGTGACGCTCTGAAACCGTTTGGTTACAAATGGTTGATTTTTGTTTTTTAATATGTTGTATGTGTCGGACCCTTCACGTTTCTTGTGTAAAAACAGCAGAGATACCACAGAAATGAAAGGATCATGTGCCGCTGTAAATGTGTTATCTCGCTATCATGCATGAAGATGGCTGAGGCAATGAGCAAATACAAAAATGATGAGAAAGACGGAATAAGGGAGAAGATAATTCGAACGGCCATCGCTTAAAATTAGGCAGAAAAATCAGGCGTCCTTGTGCTTAAGACGTGTTCCTTAAACAGTGCAGTGGTAGAACCAGTGACCCCCCCCCCCCTTTTTACTAGCGGTTGCTAGAGGAATCTTTGGGGAAGATACCGCTCAGGACCTCTTTGTTTGGACTTTTAAGTCCCACCGTCCAGCACACGATTCAGCCCGCGGAACCGGGAACGGTTCCCGCGCCTAAACCGTAAAGGATCTTTACCGTCTTTGCGGACGGATCCTCAGGCCGAAGGCCTTAATCGTTAAATTAGAATAACCAGCCACAGAAATCCAATGTCGCGACTGTTCGTGTGGTTAACATCTAATTTGCCTCGCCCTTACAGCGTCAGTAGCGGTACTATAAGTGTCAAATAAATTTTGTTTACCAAAACTAAAGGTCCTCTACAAGATGGGCACCTCAACATAATCAATTATTACAACTAAAGTTATTAAAATAATTAAATAGGAAAACTGAGAACAGCGCCATTGGCGTTCTAGTGTATTTCTATTATCGTTAAGGAGGATTTCCCCTCTCGGTCGTCCAAGGTGGCCATGCCACGGCCGGTCGATTACGCCTAAGAGACAAGACGCCTGCAACCCCTTCCCTCCAGCAACGCCCGCAGGTCCTGTCGGCCGAGTACCGGCCCCGCTCGCCTTGCCATCCGGCGAGAATTACGGCCGCACAGCTCGACAGGAGTCGCTGTGTCGGCCACCGAACCCTCCAATAACGAACAGCAGCGGTATGTACCGGTACCAACGTTAGAAATAGGCCACACTTAACAAATTAACACATAATTTATTACACAGAACAACACGCACACTCAACAAATAGGATTTTCAATAAATTATGTAAGAAAAGTGAAGGAGTTCTGTAGTGTTTTTGTATCGCGAACCACCCTTGATTACCCAGTAGCTAGCCGACCCTGGGATTACCGGAGAGTCTCTTGTGTCTTGAGTCGGCCCGGCACTGTTGTCGATTCGTTTCAGTTCAATGGGTGTTCCACGGGGTTTGAGAGATTTTATGGGCATTCTAGGAGTGTTCCAGAGGTATTCAAAGGGATCCAAGAGCGTTGTACGGCTATTTTAAGGGGCCTCTCAGGGTTCCAGAGGCATACTTCATGGGCATTCCGTGGAGTTTCAGGGGATTTCATGAACGTTCCAGGAGTTTTTGAAGGGTTCCAGGTGTTCAAGGGGTTACAGGAGCGATTCCAGTCGTTCCAGACGTGTTCCAGGAAGGTTTAACAGAAAAAGAAAATCGGGTTAAGTACGGTTCCTTTGAATTCCACTAAGAATTTGCATCCTTTGACAGATACGTATTTCGACCTCAACTGTAAGGTCGTCTTCAGTGTCTTGTACTAACCCGATTTTCTTTTTATTTACAGATGGCCGGGATTCTGCTAAACCGAACTAAGCGCCAAAAAGTTTATTCCGAGATAATTAAGCTTCAAGTTCAACCACTCAGAAATAAACAACAGCTAAGATTATTTGAAACTTTTTCGCACACATGTAACTTACAAGCCTTTATTAACCATCAGAGATGAAGAAAACATGTAAATTATTTAAAATCATTGATATAATACCATTTAATTTCTCAGTACTTTACACTCAGTTCACTCTGGCTGAACAAAAACATTGGAATATGGTTTATAGTTCAGTCTGGCTGACTGTGTTTCTTTGTTTCAGAGAAAACCAGTCGGAATGTGATAAAAAAATCTCGATTTTTCAGTGTCTATGAAGTTGAAATCGATATCACTCACAATCCTTCACATGAATCAGAGAGGACGCGTAGTATGATATCACAAAGGTCTCAAAATAGTGTGAAATGTAAACGGCGGAAGCCCTCTCAGCTCAGCCCTTCCCATCTACGTTTTTTTTATAGGCGGTGCATGTGCAGGCACAGAACAAGAGTGATTATGTCAAATGATGTCCTTGCATGTCCTGAGGTCCTGAGATGTGAAAATGGAGCAATTTGTGTACTTCAAATTTATGCTGGTCGAAGAAAACCATGAAAATGATCTGCCAAAGTGAACTAAGACAAAAAAAAATTCGAAAATATTAAAGAGATTCGAACTTGGGTCCTTTAAGTGATAACCAAGCACGTTACCTCTAGGCCATTTTACTGAGCTGAAGGTCAGTTGTTATGTCTGAATCAAGTTCTAAACATTCTTCTCTAGCATGGTTTTCGTGAAAACGCCATTTTTCGATCAGCCAAAGCGAACCAAGTGTTTGATTTTTTTCAAGCTTTATTATTCTTATTAGCCTTGTTGTTCAATGACGGCTCCTGGGTTCAATAATCAGTATGAGGTGTATCAACATAACGCATGTATTCAAAGCCAGTTCATCTTTGTATTGTTGAGAATAAATTGATTTTTAAATGCAGTGGATTTGGTTCGGTCTGGCTGACTGTGATTTGGAAAAATGGCGATCAACGCCATCGAAATCCAAATCAATCCTCCAACACCCGTATTTTTGATTACGTGTTAAATTCTCTCACAGATTGTTAATATGAGTCGGTTAGAAGTTAGAAATCTGACAGCGATGAGGAAAACTTGAAATGTTCATCATTTGGACCAAAACTAAAACATTTCGCTGATTCTATGGAATGGTTTACAGTTCACTCTGGTTGGATGCAATTTTATTTTTTGTATATTCTGCCAAACAGAAATTTTGAATTTACTCCACGAAGAGCTGTCAGAATTACTGGATTTTTACACGAAAAGAAGATCATCATATTCTTCATCCAATGGTTAAGAAAACTCAATTTTTCAAAAAATGGTCTTTGGTTCGGTTTAGCAGAACCCCGACCAGATATTCCCCTAACAAGCCCAGGTTAATCATCATCAGGTTTAACAGGTTTTAGCGGTGTTCCAGAGGGCTTGTCATAGGGTCTCAGGCGGTTAAAGAAGGTTCCAGGAGCATACCAGGAGTATTGCAGGAGGCCTCAAAGGGGCATTTCAATGCTTATCAGAGGGTATCCTAGACTTTCAGGGGCATTCCAGGGATTTTCATGGGGTTGCAGAGGAGTTCCAGGGAAGTAGCAGGGATCTAGGTTTCAATAAAGTTTCTGAGGAATTCAAGGGATCTAGGGGGTTTGAAGAGTGTTCCAGGAACTTTTAAGATATTTTAAAGGGGGCTCAAAAATCCCAAAGGACCTCAGGCTCGTTGCAGGAGTAACCCAGGGGAATTCAAGAGTTGCAGAGAGTTTCATTGGGTTTCAGGGCTGTTCTTAAAGCTTTAGTGTGCTTCAGTGGCGCTCCAGGGATTTTGAGGACTGTTCAATGGAATTTCAAGGACGTTCTAACCTGTAATCCTGAAACGCTTAAAATGTCTTAAAACGCTGTGAAACCCCTCTGAAAACTGAACTCCTTGGAAGCCTCAATGAGCCCCGGAAACCCCTCCGTAACTCTTCTGAAACCCCAATGAAACTTGAAAATGATAATCTTACATATTTTTAACAGGTTATTCAAAATTTCGTCTACCCGAATGAACCGTTCAACAATTAGCGCGAATCGGTCAACATAGGGATGAGCTAGCTAAAGGATGCATTGAACATTTGGGTTCCTTATAGACAAGATTGTTTGAAACTTGACGGCAATCCTGCGAGAATTCTTTCTTCAATTTTGGGGACTCCTTCGACAATTCCTGCAGAAATTCCTTCGGTTATTTCTTTGAAAATGTATTGCTTTTAAGTTTTAATCCTTCGACAATTTTTTTTCAATGTATTAGGTCAATGGTGACTTTTTAAATTTCTTTGGAAAATAGTTGGGTTACTATTTCGACCTCTTAAACTCCATCTGAAATCAATTTGGATTTCGATCTTCGCCGATTCTTTTTATTCTTTCGGTAATGCATTTGTAATGCATATTTCTATGGCAATATATATGATAATTGATTTGAAAATTAATTTAGAATTGGGAAATCCTTCGGCAATTTATTTAACCCTGCTTTGGAATAAGGGTCATTTTTGACCCGAACTGTACACTGCGTCAGCGAGCTGCTTCCAACGTGATGAAAAGGGAGGTTAAATAAACAAGTTCTCAGCAACTGGTTTGTGACTTCCTTTGTAAACCTCTTTGAAATTGGTTTGGGATATTATTTTAAAACTTGTTTATGTTATATTTTCTAGTAATTTATTTGCAACTTTTTCTTCAATTTTTAAGCAAATATTATTGTTAATATATTCTTTCTGCATTTTTTTAAAGATTTGTCTTTTGTGAGTTTTGGTGGCTTCTTTGGAATCAGTTTGACAGTTTATGGGCCTTTTTAGATTTCTACAACAGCTTCTTTTTAATTTCTTTGACAAATTCTTTGAAGTGTTCTTTCATATTTTTTCAGCGGTCTCCCAGATTTTTTTATTTTTTTTTTTTTTTGAAAAAAAGACCCTCAGAAATCAGACATTTCATTTGGATATTCTTTAGCAATGTTAGCAGATTGAAATGTATTGTAATTGTATGAAATCGGGCCTACTACGGGCTCCAGAAGAAGCCGCGGTCTAAAAAGATGCACCAAATGCACCATGTACAAAACGCTAATAAGGCCGGTGATCTTCTACGGGTGCGAGACATGAACCATGCTCAGAGAGAACCTGCAAGCACTTGGAGTTTTCGAACGACGCGTTCCAAGGACGATATCCAGCAGTCTGCAGGAGAACGGTGTGTGGCGAAGAAGGATGAACCGCAACCTCTCTGCACTCTACGCCGAACCCAGCATCCAGAAGGTGGCCAAGGCCAGAAGGATACGGTGGGCAGGGCATGATGCAAGAATGCCAGATTTTTTTATTCCTTGTTGGGTGTATAAGAATTCCGGATAACAACCCTGCATGGTGTTCGCGACTGATCCGATTGGCACATGAAGTCGTGGAGCGCAGAGAGCACGATGGGCGGACCAGATGTAGCGTGACTTGGCGAGCATTGGGCGTGACCGAGGTTAGAGAGCAGCAGCCAAAAATGCATTGTTGAACATCTAATTTGAAATAAATTGTTGCATACAAGCATCAGTTCAGTTACTACTTGTATTTATGGCAAAAATTTTGAATGAACTTTTTATTTAAAAAAAGGTCTGGATGAGTTTGATGAGAGAAGTCTTGAGAAATTTTCGGGTATAAGGTCAATAAGCATTCCCAAATATCAAATACTTGGACATTTTTAAAACACAGCCTGAAGGAGAATTTGAAACTTCTGAAAAAAAATCGAAACTGGAAGAATTTCAATGAGAAGAGACGGTGAAATTTAAAGAAAAATTAATGGAATACTTTTCCCTCTTTCAAAATTTTTGATTGAAAAATAAATAATAATAATAATAATAATGGAATACCTTAAGAAGTACCCAGGGTAAGAAATAATCAATTTGAGTCCCTTCAAACAGTTCAACCTCAGTGGCCCGTGGCATTCAGTTTCCTAAACACTGCCGTGGTGCACTGTCAGAGAAACGAATCCTGACAGCCGGCAGCAGAGGCAACGAAAATGAATTGCATACATTTTGATGGGCGATCTGGTTCTGGTTGTCGTGCTGGATTTTCTCCGCAATTTTTATTTGTAACTTTTCTTTTTTCAATTGAACTCCCACATCCTTTTCAGTTTGGCATAAAATACAGCAGTCAACTATTTCACAGTCGATCAAACCGATGATGCCACATCATGAGAAACTTCCGCTGCTACAAAACCACTAGCCCAACCGAAATGGACAGGACACAGGTGCCGGAGCACAGCCGGAATCGAAATAATTAATATTATGTGACAAATTCAGGCCATTGATGCTATGGCCCTTGCCCGCTGCCGGGCGAGTGGACTGACGGTTGAAATTGTGCAACTGTCCAATTATTGGAACCCCTAGTTGCCCTCCTCAAATGGCTGCTGCGGTAATGTTTTTGGGGCAATCCGTGCCTGTCAACGGCAGGAAAGGAATCAATTTATCAACATCACCCGCATCCTGAAGCTGGGAGCTTTGATTCGATCGAGGCTATTGCGAAAGGAAAGGGTACAGGTCGGTGTACGGTTGGTGGGTGATATTGATGTTCCCGGTAGAGATTTGTAGTGATGAAAATGGGAACGGATATTGGGCTGTGATTTCGAGTGGAACAATCGAGCCAGCTGGGTTTTGACCTCAGGTCATTTTTGGTCATATTTTTCCAAAAGTTATTGCTTTGGTGTTATGATACTATACTACACACTTTGATAGGAACGTGTAATTTTAACACATTACAGGAACATATTATTCACATACTATTTTATGTAAATTACTTCATAAAGCATGCAATTCATTTCAAATTAGTTCATTACTAGACCGCAGAGTACAAATTTACATGACGTTCGCGTAAATATACATGTTTCACAACATATATAACATAAATGCAAATCAAATGACATGTAATTTTCATTTCATGGTCAAATGTAAACTAAAGTCTATGCAAGTTTACATGTTGTACTTACTTAAAGTATATGTCATTTAATCTTTCCGGTTCATCGTAATTGTGTCAGCACAGATAAAAATAATGAGATTTACACGTCATGTAAACTTCAGTTTCGTCATGTAAACTTAGTGTTATGATGGTTTACATGATATATCATGTAAATTTGTGTTATATGTCATGTAAACGCACAGAGTCATGTTGAATTACATGACATATAATGGAAGTTTACATGATATTTTCTGACTTTTACATGATATGTCATGTAAACTTCTGTGATATCCCACGCTCCAATCATGTGCATCATATGTCACAGAATTTTACACTCTTTTTTCGATCTGTGAGTGGTACATATGACACACGTCTGTGCCATGTAACACAATGTTACATTTTATATTATTTTAATAATTATGAAATCACGCCACGTACATGATTTATCACAGAAATTACACGTTTTGTTTGAATCACATGTTCTAAGAATTTCAAACCTTATCACGATTATGTTAAAAAGCCTGACTTTTCGAAATCCATTCCATACATTAACACAGTTAACCGTGAACGTCATTATACACAAAGGTTCCAGAACTAAGCATCAACGCAACAGCCAAAAATTATCCTTTTTTTCTCATTAGCGAAAGATTTCTTACGGCTTACGATACCCTTTTTTTTTGGCTGAGCCATAAATTTCCCAGGAAACGAAACAAGAAATAAGCCAAACATCATCGTCATAAATTCTAATCAATGAAAATGGAAAACAGCTTCGTATCTGTCGATGGCCGCGCCGCCGCCACGTCGGTTCTTTGTGGCGGAGGAGGCGTGACGTGACGAACAAAGACGAAAACAAAAGTTGGATCTCGGTCCCTCGCGGATGCAAAAACCTATGGATATAAATTATCAGGTATGGTAGTAGGGATGACAATGGGGTGTTTCGAAAGAACTTTTACAAAAAATTCTCAAAGAATTCCACGAGAAACTCCCGATAAAATTATTAAAGGAGTTCTTAAATGAATTATTCAAGAAATTTCAAGATGTTCTTTTTTCAGGATTTTCTAAACATTCCTCCTGGAATTACTCCAAGAATTCCTCCAAGAATTCCTCCTGCAATTGCTCCAGGAATTCCTCCTGGAATTCTTCCTGGAATTCCTCCTGGAATTCCTCCAGGAATTCCTCCTGGAAATTCTCCAGGAATTCCTCCAGGAATTCCTTCTCGAATTCCTTCTGGAATTCCTCCAGGACTTCCTCCTGGAATTCCTCCAGGAATTCCTCTTGGAATTTCTCCACAAATTCCTCCCAGAATTCCTCCAGGAATTTCTCCTGAAATTCCTCCTGGAATTCCTCCAGGAATTTTTTCAGAAATTCCTCCTGGAATTCCTCCAGAAATTCCTCCTGCAATTTCTCCAGGAATTCCTCTTGGAATTTCTTCTCCTGGAATTCCTCCTGGAGTTCCTCCTGGATCTCCTCTTGGAATTCCTCCAGGAGTTCCTCCTGGAATTGCTCCTGGAATTTCTCCTGGAATTCTTCCTGAAATTCCTCCCAGAGTTCCTCCTGGAATTCCTCCTGGAATTTCTCCTGGAATTCCTCCTGAAATTCCTCTTTGAATTGCTCCTGGAACTGCTCCTGGAATTCCTCCTAAAATTCCTCCTGGAATTCCTCCTGCAATTCCTCCTGGAATTTCTCATGGAACTCCTGCCGGAATTCCTCTGAGACTCCTCCAAGATTTTTTCCTGGAACTTTTCCAAGAGCTCTTCCTGGAAATTCTCCAAGAATTCCTCCTGGAAATCCTCCAAGAATTTCTCCTGGTATTTCTCCGAGAATTCCTCCTGGAGTCCTTCCAAAAAATCCTCCTGAAATTCTAGGAATGCCATCTGGAATTTGTCATCCAGAATTTCCTGCTGAAATTGATCTAGGAAATCATCCTGGAATTTTTCCTGGAATTCATCCAGGAATTGATCCTAGAATTCTTAAGGGAATTCTTTCAGGAATTTCTCTAGGAACCCATCCTGAATTCCTGCTGGAATTCCTAATAAAATTCATTTAGGAATTCCTGCTGGAATTCATCTAGCAATTCATTCTGAAATTTCTCCCGGAATTCCTCCTGGAATTTCTTATAGAATTCGTCCTGGAATATCTCCTTGAATTCCTCCTGAAATTTCACCTAGCCTTCCTCCTGGAATTTCTCCTGGTATTTCTCCGAGAATTCCTCCTGGAGTCCCTCCAAAAAATCCTCCTGGAATTCCAGGAATGCCATCTGGAATTCCTCCTGAAATTCCTCCAGGAAATGATCCAGAATTTTCTACTAGAATTGATCTAGGAAATAATCTTGGAATTTCTCCTGGAATTCGTCCTGGAATTCATCCAGAAATTGATCCTGCAATTCTTAAGTTAATTCCTTCTTCAATTTCTCTAGGAATTCTTCCTGCAATATCTCTTAGAATTCCTCCTGAGATTTCTCTAGAAAATCCTCCTGGAATTTTTCTAGGAATCCCTTCTGAAATTTATCAAGGAATTCCTCCTGAAATTCATTTCGGAACCCCTGCTGAAATTCATCTAGAAATTCATCCTAAGATTTCTCCAGGAATTCCTTCTGGAACTCATCAATGAATTCATCCTGAAATGAATCAATAGATACCTCCTGGAATTCCTCCAGGAATTCCTCCAGGAATTCCTCCAGGAATTCCTCCTGGAATTCCTCCAGGAATTCCTCCTGGAATTCCTCCAGGAATTCCTCCTGGAATTCCTCCAGGAATTCCTCCTGGAATTCCTCCAGGAATTCCTCCTGGAATTCCTCCTGGAATTCCTCCTGGAATTCCTCCTGGAATTCCTCCTGGAATTCCTCCTGGAATTCCTCCTGGAATTCCTCCTGGAATTCCTCCTGGAATTCCTCCTGGAATTCCTCCTGGAATTCCTCCTGGAATTCCTCCAGGAGTTGCTCTCGCGAATCCTCCAGGAATTCCTCCTGGGAATCCTCCTGGAATTCCTCCTGGAATTCCTCCAGGAAATTCTCCTGGAATTCCTCCAGGAAATCCTCCTGGAATTCCTCCAGGAATTCCTCCTGGAATTCCTCCAGGAATTCCTCCTGGAATTCCGCCAGAAATTTCTCCTGAAATTTCGCTAGGAATTCCTTTCGCTAGGAATTGTTCCTGGAATTCCGCCAGGAGTTCCTCGTGGAATTCCGCCAGAATTCCTCGTGGAATTCCGCCAGGAATTCCTCCTTAAATTCCGCCAGGAATTCCTCCTGGAATTCTGCCAGGAATTCCTCCTGGAATTCCGACAGGGATTCCTCCTGGAATTGCCACAGGGATTCCTCCTGGAATTCCTCCAGGAATTCCTCCAGGAATTCCTCCAGGAATTCTTCCTGGAATTCCTCCAGGAATTCCTCCTGGAATTCCTCCAGGAAATCCTCCTGGAATTCCTCCAGGAATTCCTCCTGGAATTCCTCCAGGAATTCCTTCTGGAATTCCTCCAGGAATTTCTCCTGGAATTCCTCCAGGAATTCCTTCTGGAATTCCTCCAGGAATTCCTCCTGGAATTCCTCCAGGAATTCCTCCTGAAATTCGTCCAGGAATTCCTCCTGGAATTCCTCCTGGAATTCCTCCAAGAATTCCTCCTGGAATTCCTCCAAGAATTCCTCCTGGAATTCCTCCAGCAATTCCTCCTGGAATTCCTCCAGGAATGCCTCCTGGAATGCCTCCGGGAATTCCTCCTGGAATTCCTCCGGGAATTCCTCCTGGAATTCCTCCTGGAATTCCTCCGGGAATTCCTCCTGGAATTCCTCCGGGAATTCCTCCTGGAATTCCTCCGGGAATTCCTCCTGGAATTCCTCCGGGAATTCCTCCTGGAATTCCTCCGGGAATTCCTCCTGGAATTCCTCCGGGAATTCCTCCTGGAATTCCTCCGGGAATTCCTCCTGGAATTCCTCCGGGAATTCCTCCTGGAATTCCTCCGGGAATTCCTCCTGGAATTCCTCCGGGAATTCCTCCTGGAATTCCTCCGGGAATTCCTCCTGGAATTCCTCCGGGAATTCCTCCTGGAATTCCTCCGGGAATTCCTCCTGGAATTCCTCCGGGAATTCCTCCTGGAATTCCTCCGGGAATACCTCCTGGAATTCCTCCGGGAATACCTCCTGGAATTCCTCCGGGAATTCCTCCGGGAATTCCTCCTGGAATTCCTCCGGGAATTCCTCCTGGAATTCCTCCGGGAATTCCTCCTGGAATTCCTCCGGGAATTCCTCCTGGAACTCCTCTGGGAATTCCTCCTGGAATTCCTCCGGGAATTCCTCCCGGAATTCCTCCGGGAATTCCTCCTGGAATTCCTCCGGGAATTCCTCCTGGAACTCCTCTGGGAATTCCTCCAGGAATTCCTCCGGGAATTCCTCCCGGAATTCCTCCGGGAATTCCTCCCGGAATTCCTCCGGGAATTCCTCCCGGAATTCCTCCGGGAATTCCTCCTGGAATTCCTCCGGGAATTCCTCCCGGAATTCCTCCTGGAATTCCTCCCGGAATTCCTCCTGGAATTCCTCCGGGAATTCCTCCTGGAACTCCTCTGGGAATTCCTCCTGGAATTCCTCCGGGAATTCCTCCCGGAATTCCTCCGGGAATTCCTCCTGGAATTCCTCCGGGAATTCGTCCTGGAATTCCTCCGGGAATTCGTCCTGGAATTCCTCCGGGAATCCCTCCGGGAATTCCTCCGGGAATTCCTCCCGGAATTCCTCCGGGAATTCGTCCCGGAATTCCTCCGGGAATTCCTCCTGGAATTCCTCCGGGAATTTCTCCTGGAACTCCTCTGGGAATTCCTCCTGGAATTCCTCCGGGAATTCCTCCCGGAATTCCTCCGGGAATTCCTCCTGGAGGGCCTCCGGTTATTCCTCCTGGAATGCCTCCGGGTATTCCTCCTGGAATTTCTCCGGAAATTCCTCCAGGAATTCCTCTTGGATTTCCTTCTGGATTTCCTCCTGCAATTCCTCCTGGGATACCTCCTGGAATTCCTCCTGAAATTCCTCCAGGAATTCCTCCAGGAATTCCTTCAGGAATTTCTCTAGGAATTTCTCCAGGAATTTCTCCAGGAATTTCTCCAGGAATTTCTCCAGGAATTTCTCCAGGAATTTCTCTAGGAGTTTCTCCAGGAATTCCTCCAAGAATTTCTCCAGGAATTCCTGCAGGAATTCTTCCTGGAATTCCTCTACGAATTTCTTCTAGTATTTCTCAGAGAATTTCCACTGGAACCCTCCAGGAATGCCTTCTGGATTTTTTCCTGAAAATTATTCAGAAATTCCTGCTGGAATTATTCTAAGAATTAATTCTGGAATTTCTCCTAGAATTCCTCCTAGAATTCATACAGGAATTCATTCTGAAGTTTATCAAGGAATTCATCCTGAAGTTTATCAAGGAATTCCTCCTGAATTTCAAACAGCAATTAATCAAGGGATTCCTCCTGAAATTCATGCAGGAGTTCCTGCTGGAATTCATCCTGAAATTTATCAAGAGATTCCTCCTGAAATTCATTCAGTGATTTCTACTGGAATTCGTTCAGGAGATCTTCCTGGAATTTCTCCAGCAATTTGTACTGGAATTATTCTTGGCAATTTCTCCATAAACTCCTCTTGAAACTCCAACAGGAACTCCTCCTGTAATTCTTCCAGGAACTTCTTCTGGAATTTCCTCCGAAATTCCACGTGGAATTCCCCCCTTAATTCCTCCTGGAATTCCTCCTGCATTTCCTCCTGGAATTCTTTCAAAAATTCATCATCAATTTTCGTCATGATTTTTTTCATTTTCACTAGTGCCGTCACTGCACCCACAGGGTACCTGTAGCGCAGAATTGAAACAAAAGCACATAAATTTCGATTCGGAAAAGGAAATCCTCCTTCGTTCCGCGCATGATGATTTCCCTCGCATAACGGATGAGAAAAACAGTTTCCAAGTTTGAGTTGTTATTTTCGGTTTATCAGCGATGATGACGACGTCGGCTTTAATGGTGATATCTAAGGCTGGGTAGGGATGGGTGCATGAGATTTCGTTATCGAAATGTGATTCATTTTTCCTTGAAAATATAAATTTAATCACGATTTCCAGATAGAGTATAAACAAAACCATTACGAAATTCTTCTTTATCAATTTACTTCGTGAACATGCGAAGAACGGTAGAACGGAAAACGATGGTGTTGATAGGGTAACGGTTGAATTTTGGACCCCTAGAGGACATTAGTTCGAATTTAAGTCAAAATCAAACAGATTCAAAGAGTATTTACGCATAGTGATGATGTTAGTATGTTCTTTAAAGCCTCCACTGTACGTTAAAAATACCCACAAGATCATTTCTGACTGAAAATTTGATAAAAATAGCTGACAGCTTTCACTGTTTTGGACACCCCAATATATTTTGAACCCTCTTCAGTATATATTTTGAACACCCGGTGCTTAAACTCGTTTGAAACTATTTTGGACGAATTTGCCGCTTGAATATGCTGGATCACATCCTAATTACTTGATAGACAAAGGCTGATTAGACGAACTTTGTGAATTTAATGCGCTAGAATGATAAACGTTTTTGTTTACATCTGCAAGTTTCCTCAGCACCGCAATCTCTTTTTGTAAACATGATGCGACACTCGCGCGGATGACGAGATTGGCAAAAACTAATTTCAAGGCAAATAAGGATATATCCAGTGAGGAAATGATTGCTGCCCGTGCAAAGCAATCCTATTTACCCAAGTAACACACATGTTATATAAAAGTTACGACAGCGCAAGTTTTGGTTGTATACAAGTTTATTTTACGTTATTTCAACACAATGTTATAATTACGTAAAATAAACTTCTATACAACCAAAACTTGCGCTGTCGTAACTCTATTATAACATGAGTGTTGCTTGGGTAGCGAATGATTCTAAAAATGTCCTTCATCTCATCATTAAACCCGTGTAAGTTGTGGACCAAATTATATTGGTTACCCTATTACCATTCAGCTAATCATTCCCTAATGCGAACTTGTAATTATTTCCGACACGCAACCCCATTCATCGGGTTTGTCATTATTGTGTGGGCGACTCTGAAAATAATATACGACTAAGTGTTGGTTTTAATGACCGAGCAGAACGGCTTCCTAATGACAAGTAATCCGTGGATTAAGGGACATGCAAGTTCGCTTACATTATGGCATGTCATTGTCACTTGAATTCCGGGTAGCTTCTAATGCAGGGTATTAGAACAGAAATATTTAACTTGAAGACATTTTAAATTTCAAGTCAAAATAATCACAGAGAAAAAAATATAAAAATATAATCTTTTCAATTAAAAATAAATAATTTATATAATACATTGATATCTGAATCGTTCTTTGCATAATGCTAAATACATAACGGATTCTAAAATTTTTGAATTCTTAGTAATTTTATGTAACCAAACTGAAGAAGATGTACATTATTTAACTACCAAAATTTTGATACAAGTGTGAGTGATTGAAAATTAGTTTTTGATGTGAAATAACTCAGCATTCGTAACATCATGATGCACTACTCATTTACATCCAAGGTGATGTCAACTACTTTACTTCTGTCGAACGACTAACAAGGAAAGGCTTCTCCATACATACATTACTCGAGGCAATGGGGAGCAAGCTCGCACGTTGAAGAGACTTAACCTCGCAAGGCTAAAAGCCATTTTTAGTTTCTGTTTTTGTTCTCAAAAGAAGTCAGAAGTGCACCTAGAGACTGTGAAAGGCACTTTAACCAGACGATACAGAAGCTGAAAAACTGCTTCGGCCACTAGTCTGTGCATGCAAACAACGGTGTCGCAGGAATGTTGTTTTAGCCTAAATAACTGCGACGGAGGTCTATGGTACTACTCCGAATGACTTAACTGAGATAGTTGTTATGCACATATTCCGAATTCATAATATTTATTTTGGTATTCATTAATCGGGTTGGTTTGTGAGTTTAAATCCAGGCTTTTAAATGAGTTACATATTGAAGTTATTTGTAGAGTTAGAACGGGAACTTACTACCCCAGTTAAACTGATACAAATGGTTATAATAATAGTATTTTTTCCGTATTTTTCTGCATTTATAAACTGTACTGTGCTACAGAATCATTTGTTGGTTAAAGAAGTTAAATTTTCTATAAAAAAAAAACTCTTCGTTTTTTACTCCTTCTGTCAATTGAAAGATTAATTTTCTCTCATATTTCATACGTTCTCGAAGTCTTAACGAAACCTCTTCCTCTCTGGGAGCCACCAACAGTGACAATAGAACTTTCCTCGAATGTTATGCTTTGCAATTACGTTCTTACTGGAGCTTAGCCTGCCGCTTCGACTACCGTGTGTAAGATTATTTCTACACTTGTTAATTGAAGGGCCGCCTTTGTTTGCTCTTGTCTGCCTATTTATGAATATGTGTTCTTTATACAGTGCATTATTTTCGATGATATTTCAGGAGAAGTTATCTTGCACAACATTTTTTTTTATAAAAGAGCTGCTTTTGTTTGTTTTTGTCTGCCTATTTATGAATATGTGTTTTTAAAAGTCCCACGTAATGGCGTGCATTATTTTCGTTGATTTTTCAGCAGAAGCTATCTTGCACAATTTCAGGTGGAAATCTGTGATGGTATTCTAAAAGAATCCACGACATTTGAAGATCAATTTAATTGGCCAAAAAATAATATAGTGTTCCTACAAAATTGCGCTATCAAATTTGAAGCAAGTTTTTACAAAATCTAAGAATTGCGTAGAGATTTTCACGTCACTTCAGGAATTCTCTTGAACAATGCTGAAAATGTCATTTTGATATATCTAATTTCAACCACCTACAGTTCATTTTAGAAGTTGAACCAGAGAATATGGTATATGAAAAACATGTGCGGCTAGACCAATTCTACAAGAAACTCACGGAAAACCCGTTAATTTCGAATATTTAAGGTAAATGTCACAGACTACCTTCAAAAAATGCCAATTGGTGTTTACCATAAATATCAGTTCATTCGGAAATTTCTCCAGACACTTCTTCAATTTCTCATGGATGTTCATTCCAAAATCTTCCAAGTATTCTTCGGGAAATCTTCCATGGAATTTTCAAGAAATTCGGTCATGAACTCCTGCGGGATTTCTCGTTTCATGAATTTTTTGCTTTAGAAAATTCTTGCTTGATTGCTTGAGAAAATTCTTACAATGTTGTATGTTTTCTTAAGAATTTTCAAAGTTATCAAGAGATTATTTTTAAACCTTTTTTGTTCAACTTTCCTGGATTCCTTCCGATATCCGATATCCTTTTATTTAGTTTTTATTTCTGTGTATTTAAACCTAAGTTAATTCTACTCTACTATCTGTTATCCATCGGGAATTGTTTTCAAAAAGTATTCCACGGATTTCTTTTTGAAGTTATTTGAAAAATCCAAAAAGTTCTCCACAATTTTTCCTAGAAAAGCAAGGGTTTGCTTAAAACAAACCATCTTGGATTTATTAAGGATCTGTATGAGAATTCATTCCATAAATCATCCACGGATTTCTTCAGTATTTCTTTCAGCAATTCTTTAAGAAAATCAAAGGTTCCTCCAGAAAATTCGCCTAAGATTTCTTCAGAATATTTTGCACAAACTCCTTCAGAAATTTTACAAAGATTCTTCAAGAAAATTCCCTGAAGATTGCTTCAAACATTCCTCTATAAGTTTCTGCAAGGATTAAAAGTCCAAGGAAATTTTCTAAGAACTTCTTCTAAAATTAATCCTTGGAATCCTTTAGAAAATAATCCATGGAATACTTCGGAAGTTGTGTGTTAAAATCTGCAAGATTTCTCATAGAATCCTCTGACGATTTGTTTGAAAAAATATCCTTCTTCTGAAGGGATTCTTTATGAAATTTCTTACGGAATTCCTTCAGATATTTCCTCAAGAACTTCTCCAAGAATTCTTAAGGAAAAATTGCTATGGATTTCTTTTATTTTTATCCTCCGCTGACCCCCACACCAAAAAGCTCGCGTGGAGCTTCCTGGTTGTGGACACACCTAACAAAGTACAAACAAAAAAACGCGGATACTAAAAAACTAAGAATTAAAAACCTAATGTGAAATCCCAGTGGAGCATTTGCTCCTTTGAAGGGATTCACGAATAAAATCAATAATAATTTCTTTAAAAAATTCTCCAGAGATTACTTTAAACATTCATCTAAGGATTTGTTTAAAATTCAGCGTAAATTCCACCAGGTATGCTAAAAGTTCTTTCAGATTCTTTAGTAATTTTTTCAAGTAGTTTCTTTAAAAAAATAGATATTCTTTCAGAAAATCGTTTAGCTATTTCTTCATTTCCTCTTGGATTCTTACTTACAGTGATTAAGGTAATAATTTCTCTAGAGATTGCAGCAGGAGTTCATGGAAATTCCTTCAGGATTTCTTCAGAAATGAATCCAATGTTTCCTCTAACGTTAACTCCAATTAATTCTACACTGATTTAAAGAAATTTTTACAAGCATTTTTTCTAGTAATTTCTACCTTTAGACATATCTCAAGAGTTTTTTTTTTTCTAGGCATCGTTTCAGACGCTTATCTATGCGTTTCTCCAGGTATTTAATCAGGTTTTTTTTTTCAGAAAACTGCCCATAGTTTTTTTTTTCAATAAAATCCTCCAAGAATTATATTAAAGGAATTCTCAAGGAATTTTCCTTCCACCAAGAGTTTCCCGAGTAGTTTCTTAGAATTTCTGCCATGAAGATGTCAGAGATTCTTTCCAAAGCTTCTTAAATTTCTTAAATTTATGCAGGGATATCTTAGAAGATCTTACAGAAATTACCCAAAAGTTGCTGAATACTTTGTTTCAGAATTTTTGAAGGCAATACTCAGAAATTCCTGTAGAACTGTCTCAAAAAACCTTCCAAAAACTTCTGGAGATAACATTTGAGGAACCTAGAAGAAATTCATCATTTTTTTAGGCAAATCTGTACAAAAATTCCAGAAGCAATTTCTGGAGTTCTATTTTGAGCAATTCCTGTGTGTATGCATGGTACAATACCTAGGAAAATACTTAAAGAACCATCTTAAGAAATCATCACAATTCTAGAATTCTCTAGAGAATAAAAAAATAGGATTTTTTTAATACTACCCAAGAGAACTGAGAAACATGCAGGTATTTATAGAAAAATCTGAAGGTTTTTTTTATAGAAATATGTCTTGAAAAATTCATTGGAAAATGCTATGATATTGATTCTGGAGCAATTTCTTTTTTGATAGTATTTTATAAAGAATCCCTGAAGGAATAAATCCTGAGTAATGCCAAAAATGACAGCTGGAATAACTTCCAGAAAATCTCTTCAGATTTATCTAAAGGAATTTTCAAATAAATACCCGAGAACATCCCTGAATAAATGGAGTAAACTCTGGAGAAATTCGAGTAATACTCTTTGAAAAAGTTTTTTATGTAGAAATCCTTGAAGGAATGTCTCATATAATACCTTCAGGAATCGCAGGAGGAATTTTGGAAGAAATTTTCTTCCAATTCCAAGATGAATCTTTTGAGGAATTGCATGGGAACATCTTGACGAAGTGATAACGAGAATTTCTTAACCCTCTAATACCCAATCCCGCCTTTAGACGGGGTACAGTTTGAGCATTTTTGTAATTTTTGTTTCGTGGAAAATTATTTTTTTTATATTTTTGGCTGATATTTAGGACTGTTCTGTATATCTCAAAATAGTTTTTGGTGTATTTTAAAGCGTATTTACATTTTTTAAAAATCATTGAAAAAATTATGTTTTAGTCATCTTTTAGAAGTCATTGTTTATTTTGTATTGAATCGCCACAATTAACATATTTTAAATTTTTCCCAAATCATTCTATCTTAGTTTAATAGTTTAAGGGAGTCGAATACACTCTAAAATTATTTTCATTAAAATTACACGGAAAATACAATTTTCAATGAAAAAAATTTAAAATAAAAATATTTCAACTATAATCATAAAATCTCAAAATGTTTTTATCTCAAAAAATCCGTACCCCAAATAGGCTTCCAGGAAAAATATAAAAGTGTGGGGATGTTCAAAAATAAAAATTAGAAAAATTAAAAACCGAAATTCACGAAATCGAGAATTGAAAAGAATCTTCTTCCAAAACATGTTTAAATCGATTTTAGATGACGAAAAATGATATTTATATCAAAATCAAAAATTTGGGTATTAGAGGGTTAAAAAATCCCTGCGTTTTTTTCAACAGACTGAGATCTCCTGAGAAACTCTTCGTCGACATATAGCAAGCTAGCTTTCATAAACGTCGATAACGACGGATCTAATGTTTAACTTGCGGGTGATGCTAAACAAAATTCAGTAAAATAACTTGGTGATCCTCATCTGTTAATTGGTTTTAAAGCAGCGAACGATCCTTCTTCTTCTTCTTTATGGCTCTGCGTCCCCACTGGGACTAGGCCTCCCTTGCTTCAACTTAGTGTTGAGCGATCCATTGAAAATGAATGAATGATGTGTCAAAACATTGATACGCTTATCACGGGTATTGTTGTTTCCTCTTTGGGAGCCACCATTACAAAAGTTCATTATAATTTTATGTCATGTCTGTTTGTTGTCTCCAAACAAATTAATTTTTGTATGGACAAAAGTCTACAAAGAGGAAGAAAGGCGTAGGAGAAGACAAAAATCTGGTCTTCGTGGTTTATGGACAGTCTCTTAACAATTTATGCTGGTACTTTGCCGAAAATTCTTTTTAAAATGCTGCTAAAAATACCTGAGGAATTTTCTGTGATAGCTCAACTGAGCAACCACAAGAATTGACTTTTAAAGAGCGATTCATTCGATCTATCGGAAAGAATTGATAGAATTTTCCATACATCACTAACCCATTACGAACACAACTACGACACACTTTCAAGTGCTAAGTTGAAAAAAATTGAATGTGCATTGTCCTGCTTCAGTCCATTAGTTTACATACGAGATAGGTATTTTGATGCTCTTCTAACCATCGGATTTCAAGCCACCCCTCGTTTCATATAGCAGCCTTATTTGTTTCACCAGAAAACCACGTCTGTGCTTTAAACTTACTCCTTTCACTGATATAACTCATTCGGAGTAATTTCCATTCTGAGTAAAAGGACAGAACTTCCAGCACAATTCCACATTCTTGTAGTGAATTTAACTCTTCTGGTACCTACAACTATGTTCCAAGAAATGTGTGTAATTATCATGGTGGTTTACCTACTACCAAAGCAAAACTACAAGCAAGACAAGAGCTACTTTTCCACGGCGTCAGCATCATCATCATTGCTAACCTAAATGAAGCCGTACGCTAATGGGGATTTGGGTAATGCGGCGAGAAATAAATACTGACAATGAAAAATTAAATGTAGTTCATAACAGAGCAAAAACGTATATTTTGTATTGAATGTGCTTTTGCTTCTGAGCAGAAAAAAATGTAAGAATTCAATATAATTTCTAAGCCGAAAGCAACTCGTGCGTGTCACTTTTGTTCGCATCCTAAAGAGACACACAAAATGTTTCCTGCCTCCGTGAGACCATCATGCCCGAGTTAAATTACGTCCCGTGGACGAAACTCAGCTTGAGCTCTGCTCATCATCCAACAATAAGAAATCCTCACCGGTCTTCATCAGAGCTCCTGGTCGTTTTCGACCCATACGGTGCTGCGGTGGTAGGCAAGCACCCGACGAAAGCTCAATGCACGTTCTGCTCATTAAACTTGCCATCAGGAGGCCATCAACCATCGCGTCATCATCGTCGTCGTCGTTGTCGCTGGAGTGCGGATGAGAAAGCTTGCCATTGTGATGAAAGTCCCCAACGAACGAACGAACGAACGAACGAACGCAAATGGGGAAATCTCCGCGAAATGCCGGTGCTGAAAGTAAAAGAGACGTATCCTACGTTAGTTCATTCATAAAACATGGCTCGCGGTGGAATAATGATCATCACCATATAGGGAAGGGGTTCCCTTGTGGAAAGCAGTACCGCACCTACGAAGGTGGAAAGCATGGTGGACTACTCAACTCGTACCTCTGGAAAAGCGGGAGATGAGTTGTCCTCATAGTGGAGGAACCTATGGTTGAACTGTGAAAGTATATGACTTCAAAGTGTAAATATCCTGTGGGGTTAAGTTCGATTCGCAGACTAATGAACAATAGGTACTGGCTGCCACTAAGGACATGGTCGTTAGATTCCAAAGTTGGGCGCCACAATGGCCGTTTTGAACTCTATTCGCATTTTCAAAAGCACATAACAGACCTACACAACGGAATATGCTAATCGTTGTCCGTTCACTCACATTCTTGGAACTTCCAAAACATTTTTCGTGGATGTAAATCGCAAACAATTCTCATCAAGAACTCGGTCACAGAATCAAATGATCTAAATGACTTCTGAAAGTTCCAACATCAATTTTGTCTACTTGAGAAACGTGATTTTTCAAACCAGCCCACCATCTTCAACATAGTATCCGTCATCGTTATGTCCAAACAGCATTGCTATACTCTCGAATCAATTCGGAAAGTTTTCCTCTTTCTGCCTGATCCCGCCGACAACAACGCCTAAAAACATCTGCTGATAACAACCGAGAGGACTTTTCACCACTTTGTTCTATTGGTGCTTCTGGCTGTTGCAGAACAATTGCAGAAATATAAGGAGCAAGGTCGTAAAGATCTTCGAGGCACTTCTCCCAGTTCGGGTGCACATGATGACTATGCCGACCATTCTCCGAAATGGTCTCTACCAGAGGCGCAATACTCCGTTCCTTCCTTTCCCCCCAAATACTTGTAACATTTGTTTTCCAGCCGCTGGCTGCTAGCGTGGCAAAAATCTTGCCTACAGCCGGCCCCCATGCACTCAGTCCCGGGAAAACTTAATTTATCAAACTCCACGCCCAAAGTCCAAGCAAAACCACCACGACCCAAAGAGCCCGTCAGTGCATTAAGAAGCGCCTGGGCACACGGAAAAACAACCGCTGCTGTTGCTGTTGGTCCTCGAGAATCTTTTTCGGAAATGAAATATAAAGACCGGAAGCGTTCCACACCGAGGAGAATGGCACTCGTTCGTCGTTCGTGGTCGACGACCAGCAGCTCTGGCTGCTGCTGCTGTCCCTAATGTTGGAAATGAAAAACCGCTCAATGAGCGGAAGAAGGCACAAAAACTCGGGCAAATGAAATAAGGGATAATTAAATTGCATTGCACTCTTCCTGCGGGGCACGGATAAGAACGGTGGTATGTAGTGGTACGGTGAGTGGCAGGAAGTGGTGATGGGGTAAATTTGTGGCTGCCTCAACACGATCCCCCGACTGTTGTCATTTGGCGCTAGCCGAGGAAAGTTGAAACTTCTTGAGCAATGTTTGCAACTCATGGTCCGAACATTAACGACTTTTCAAGACAGAAAAACTTGAGTGGTAGGACTGTCGAATGGTCGAATTGTTTGTATTCGATGTACGGGAAGGAAATCGACAATGAAACAGCAGGTTCTTATTTCACCTATGATTTTTAGAAATTTTTATAAGGAGTATGCGCATGTAGAATCTCAGAATTTCTCAGTACATACATTGCCCACTATGCCTTTCTGGTTTCGGTAACGTTCAACATAACAGATTTGCTGTAGAATGCAGTAGAATGTAAAAAAAATGAAAATATGTGGGTTTCCCAAACACTTTCAAATAAAGTTTTTATTTACTTTAAGAACAAGTTTGAATGGTCTACTAAATTTAGTTCGTTTTATCAGGGAAACCTTGGAAAAAGATGCGATGTAATATGTAGTGAACATTCTAGCATCATACAAAGACATTGAAAAGTTTCAGCCTAGGAAGATTTTTTGGAAAACATTTTATGATATTGTTGAGAATATGTTTGAGCAACTTAGGCAGATATTTAGTCAAAAAGGCTTGTTAAATATTTAAGTGAAGAAATAAACGTTTATTTTTTGTCATAAGTTAAAGAAACCCCAAAGAAGTGTATTAGATGTTTACAAAATAAAAAAAAGAAGTCATCGGAAGATTTATTGTTTAAAATTTAAATTTCATGAGAAATCATTAACCCTCGAGTAATCGCGCTGTTGTATTTTGTACAACACGTTGAAAAAAGCTCGCTTTTTGTACTCCGCTTTAGTGTGGTGCTGACGCAGGTAGCCAACCGCGTGAGTTACGGAAGGTTAACAAACATTTGCATTGAATGCCTGGCAATATGGTCTGGTTGAAGTTAGGCTTTGGAAATCTTTGGTTTTAGTACTGGCGTTCCATTATCTTTGCCAACGTTTCAGTCCTCGGATTGAATGTTCTTCAAGACTCAATTTTGAAAATGTTGGGCCTACTTGCTATATTATTTATTTTTTAAACTTCTTAACTTTGTCCTAAATGAGTTCCTGCAGGGTTTTACCTATCATTACAAGACTGGCAGAGCTGTACAACCGCGTAGAACGCGAAGCAGCAAAAGCCGAACTGGTGATATTTTGGTGACGCATTTTTTAATCACAAATAACTGCAAGTGGTTCCAAATAAAATTCTGCAAAACAAAAACATTCCATAATCTCTCTCCAAAATACTTCTCTCTTGAACGTTTACTAATCTCCAGAAAGTTCTCGAAATTTAATGAACTTCGATGTTCCAAAACTTTTAAGAAGGTTCATTTTATATTTTTTTTTTCATGAACGCTCACCGACTCCCCGAACATTCTCGGCATTAAAAAATATGTTCCAGGAAATTCCAGAAGGTTCGTTTTCTTATTCTTTCTGCTGCTTTTAATATTTCAGCAGCTTCTTGAAAGTTCCAGGTATTTAAAGTAGTTTGATGTTCCAGAATATTCTAGAGAACTTTTCTGTTTTTTTTTTAACTTCAGTAGCTTCCAGAAATATCTAAAAACATATATAAATTTTGATTCAAAACATTCTTAAAAGTTATTTTTCCTTTTTCTGGAACGTTCACAAACTTTCAGACATTTTTCGTAAATTTGAAAAGTTTCTAAAAGGTTCTTAGTCTTGTTTTTGGGACGTCCAGTAACATCTCGAAAAGTCTTAGAATCTTAAGAATTTTGATGATCTAGAACATACCCGTAGATTATTATTCTTCTTCATTAAACATTCAGTAATCTACAGAAAGTTCTCGAAATTTTATGCAATTTGATGTTCCAGAACATCTCAAAATGTCCTTTATTCTTTCTTGTATTACCTTCCAGAAAGTCCTCGAAATTTAAAAAAAGGTGTGTACCAGAACATTCCATAAGGTTCTTCATTTTAGTAATTAACAGAAAGTTTTCCGTATCTGAGAAAGTGTAATATTCCAGAATATCTCAGATAATTGTTTAACTTTTGGAACATTCAGTAACTTCCAGGAGGTTTCTGGAAATTTTATAAATTTTAAGTTCCAGAACTTTCGAGAAAGTTTTTTTTTTGCTTTTTTTGTTTGTTTTCTGAATTTTATTTGGTTCGAGTGAGAACATTTTAGAAGGTTCTTTTCTAAAAATTTCAACAACTCTGAAGTGGTCATTGGAAGAGGAAGTTCTCAGTTAATAACTGTGTTAGAGCTCATAGGCAGAAGCTCATACCTGAGAAGCAGGCTTTGTCCCATATGCGATCGTGTGTTGACTGGGGCGTTAAGTCAGACAGGACCATCTGTTTTTCAATGATTTCGAGAAAATGTCCTGCAAGCGCATGAAATTTCAAATCTCTGTTAATTCCAGAAATACTATTATTCTTTTATGAAATGGCATATCTGCATCAAAATAACGTCGAAAAGTTCAGTTTTAACTAATTCCTAAGCTTATCTTTACCTGTCCGAAAAATCTCGTAGTTCACTCTGACTGAACGCCGACCATGATATTCACACCATTGATTTACGTTAAAAGTTCTTCCATTGAAACACAATTGTAGCGTCCCCAGCGCACAGTGGGAAAAATCGACCCAAAAAACGAGTCTTTTAACGCCGCTGGTTTCGGTACGTGAAGTTGACCATTTCTGACGTTAAAAAAGTACGATTGGTGCTAAATTCATTCACCGCACGGCACGGGAAGTGGTCCATTTTGTCCCATTTCGCCCTTTTTTCAAGCAAAAAGAGAATCAGAATGTACTTTCAAACAACTAGCACGTTTGTAGATCATTGAAAATAGCTGCAGGTGTAATTAGAGGTTAAAAGAAATCATAAACATATATGAAAGATCCTTTGAAATGCTTATATTGCCCCATATGCCCCAACAACTGCTGGAAATAGTGAATTTTACATGATTATGAATGGATTTTTAATGTTACTGATTTGAATTTCTTTTTTTTTTTGCATAAACAAAACGCGCTAGATCTGTTATTACCAGAATTATCTACAGCAGTTGTCCAATTTGGCCCATTTTCCCCTATTATCATTGCAAAATTAGATTTAAAATATATTTTTAAGAAACAGATCCTGTAATGGAACGTTGAAATTAGTTTAAGTTGCGATTGAAAGCTAACAGCTATCATCCGCATAAATGAAAGATATTTTTCCTATTTTGCCCTACATGCCCCTCACTTTTAGGGGGATTGATCGTTGAAGAACCTAATTGTAGTGAAAAACTTCCACGAAGACACCATGATGCTAAACGGCATGGTTAAATCAGCAATTGTGCCATATAGTAGTTGGATTCTTTGCGTACAATATAAGAAATCTTTAAAACATCATTTTGTAAAAAACACCGTTTCTCGAGAATGGCTTGACGGATCTTCGGGAAATTTTGTTGGTAGTTGCACAACCCCTTAAGCTCCGTGGTCAACCTTTTCCTTTTTTGATATCGTGCATTTAGCCGAAATGGCGATCGAAAAACCTCAGAATTTTTCGATTTTTCAAAATTTCAAATCAATGCCCCTCCCCTCTCCCAGGAGGGGGAGAGTCAAAACATCAGATTTATGAGTTTCTAGTCGGGAGCAATCAGATAGGGTAAACCGGTATAATGCGCCCCCACGGGGCAAAACGCCCCCCTTCAATTTCCAGGGAATTTGAAATAGTGAATGGATAAAATCAATGTAGAAGGCTTCATATTCATGAGACTAGTCTACTATGTCAAATTTGTGGTTGTTGTACCCTTTAAAACAATTATACGACAAGAAATTGAAAACGCACAAATTTGTTGTAATTATCGATGTGTTTGAATTAAGCGCTAGCACGCGCCAATGAAGCAAAACCAATGGAATTAGCTGTTGTCTACTAAGTTATGAAGTAAAATAACTTGCCTCTGCAGTTAAAATAAGAAAATTGTAATTAAATTTTGCAATTAAACAGTTTTTTCATTGTCACACTCAAACGGGCAATATGCCCCACCGTCAGCTGGGTAATATGGCTCACAGTCAATGCACTGCATCAGCTGATCTCAGTTCCAATATTTGACGTTTGTCCGGCTCGGATTCACTCGGTGGGGGCATTTAACCCCGTTGTTATGGAGCGTAATGCCCCGCTACAGAGGGGCATACTAGCCCGTTGTTGCGGATCATTTTATACCGTAGCTGGGGCGTTTAGCCCCGACGTTTTTGTGAGTTTATGATTTTGTTGATTTTAGAAAACACTTTATTACGGAATAAACGCTATTATTTCGTGCAAAAGGTTATTATCGGATAAAAGCAAACACTTTGCTCAATCAATAAATGCATTGATTGCGTAAAATACGGTGACGAGTGCAGAGATATTTCCATTTTTCCTTAGGGGGGGCATATTATACCTGTTTACCCTAAAGTCAAATTTAGAGCTGGGCAGAACAAAAGTTGTTATTTTGTCGGACCGTGTAATCCTTCATGTGTTTCCGCAGAAATTTCTCCAGCATTTTCTCTAAGGATAATTCTATGAATTTCTCTACGGATTCCTTAACCTTTCAGGACGCGCGCCATCAAATGAAACTGCACCGCGCTCGCGCTGAATACGACGGACGAGGTTTTTAGGTAGCGTTGTACTTTTTACAACGGCGCGCGGAAGTGTAGAATTAGCGTTATGTTATAATACACGTAAATAAAAACAACGGCGGGCGTCCTGAAGAGTTAAAGAATTCATTCATATATATTTCCCAGAAATTAATAAAAGAAATTCCTTTAGAAACATCTCAAGATTTTTTTTTTTTTTAGGAAATTTTACAGAAGCTTATCTACGCGTTCCCGCAGGTGTTCAAAAATACTTTCACAGATTCCTCCTCAATGAATTTTATTCGATGAGTTCTTTGGAAATATTCCAAATAAAACAGCTTAAATATACTACTCCAAGGGTTAACGGAGGTGTTTCTTCATGTATTTTAAGGAAATTCTTCGGAAATTTCACTCAAAGGTGCTTGTTAAGATTTTTGCCTATAGGGACTCTTCAAGGGTTGTTTTTAGAAGTTCCTGGTCGGATTGCTTCTGAAATTCCTTCAATGATTCCTTCCCAAAAAATCTCCAGAGGTTTCTTCAAACTCCTGGTGACACTCTTTCTTCAAAGTTCTTAAGTGGAGTTTTTCAGAAATTCCTCTAAAATATTCTCTTAAAATCCTTTTGGATTTCTTCGGAAAATCTTCCAAGCGTTTCTCCAAGAATTTCTTGAGAAATTTTTGCAGAAAATCTTACAAGGATTCTTTTTACAAATCGCTTCCTCGGTTCCGTCGAAAATAAAACCTGCAGGAATTGCTTAGATACTTCTTGCACGAAAAATTACCGAAATTATTGGAATTCTGAAAGAAGTCATCGAAGAATTGTCTGAAGTAATTTCTAAAAAACTCCTGGTGGTACTTTCGAAGATCTTTGAAGATATTCTTGTATATTTTCCAGACAAAAAATCCTGAAGCAATTTCTGAAGTTATCTCTAGATGAATGTCCGTGAGAATACCTGAAATCAGTCTTCTTAAGATAGCTCCTAAAAAAGCATGAGAAACTTCTAGATGAAGTCTAGAAAAAAATCCAAGAAAAAATTGCTTGAGAAATTTTTGGAAGGATATTCCAAGATAATCCGTAGAGATATTTCTGAAGGAATCTCTTAAAAATGCCCACAGAACTCCCAAGAAGTTGCAGGAAAATCCCAGAATCCCAGAAGTTGCAGGAAAAGGCACTGGGGGGATTCTTTAAAAAAATACTCAATAAATTTCTGATGGTTGCCAGGAAAATATTCTGAATAAATGCTGACCTTTGTAAGAATTCTCAAAAGAATGTCTGTTCAATTTCCGAATAAGTGAAATATAAAAATCCGTTTGTACTCCCTTTGTATCACTTTGAAAAAATTTCTGAAGGAAAAAATCTGGAGTTAATCTTAAAAAAAAAACAATGCAATATGTATTGGAAAATTCTGTGTTAAATGTAATTTTTGTGGGAATTTCTGGAGAAATTTGAATATTTATACCCTAAGCAATCTTTGGTGGAATACCTGGAGGAACTTTTGCAGAAACCCACAATTCCCAGAGACCCAGTAGTTCCACAAGAATCTCTTGAGAGGTTTCCCAAAATATATGGAGTAATGAAGGAATTGAACAAGAGATATTCAAACAATAAGTTTTGAAAGAGTTTATTAATTTTTAAAGAAAAAAACCTAACCTAGGAACCTAAAAACCTAGAGATCAAGCACATAGGTGGAATTGGCACATAGGGGAACTTACATAGTTTCGGCAGTTTTGTTCCCTTCCTTAGAAAGAGGGGGAGGGGTTTGATTGAAACCTGTTGAACTCAGAGTTGGTCCCTAATCCTTCCGAACCAAGCTGAGTTAAATACCCAAATTTCAGGCAATTTGGTCCACAAAAATCTCCCATGGCGAAGAGATGAAACCTGCCGATAATATCCATGGTCATCCTATTTGAATTTGATCCATAATTATTTAATTGCTGTATGCGAAAAATGTGTATTGTGATGTGTTTCATAGTAAAAACTTAAACTCTGCCAACATGGACGTTTTTCCCCTTGTTTCCCTACTCTATAGTCAAGGATGTCCAGAATATTTCCATTTTGAAGAGGTTCTGAAATGGCTATGTACTGAATTTGAAATCATCAGCATTTCCATTGTTTCTGTTAGGGTAAAAGCTCCCTTAGTGGAGGTAGTACCAATAGTGGTGGTAGTGCCAATTTAGCACTATTTCGATCAAAAAGCTAGCAAATGATATTTTTAATAGATGCATCATAACTAATTAATAACATTAATTCAGTTTTGTGTTCAGGATTTGCCGAAAACCCTATTTTAAACAATTATTTTCCTTAAATTTTTTGCTCCTTTGCACCTATAGTGGTGGTAGTGTTCCTATAGTGGTAGGTCCCATAAGAATTCAATGGGTTGCGCCACTATAGGAACCAATGTTAAATTTTACCTCCATAATAGGAACCGTGTACCTATAGTTGGTGCAAGTGATTTATTAGCAAAAACTGAAATAAACAATGGTTTTTACATTTTTTCTAGCAAATTTAAGTGAAAAACTACCAATCAACGTTTTCAGATTTGTTATTTTGTGGTTTTATCCATTTTATTTAATTATTTTACTACAAGGAGCTACTAGAAGCACCACTATTGGTACATTTACCCTATTCAACAAACTTTACGCTCTCTGGTAAGGTACACACTATCCATTAACTTGTTAGCCGTTCTGTCGATGTCTTGTTCCGTTCATTTACCCAAAGGTTTGTGATAGAACAGGCAAAATTAAATGCTATCCAGTACCTAGAACCACGCTTCCCAACAAAAATCCTTATTTGATTGTTTTACGCTATTGTTTCATCGAGCGCGCGCGAAGTTCAAGGCTAATGCCTCCGCTCTGGAATGAAACGGAAACAAGAAGAGCCACTACCCGAGCAGGAGAAAATAGCTGAAGAATAACTAACTCAGGTATGGAAAACCGAATACCTACAACCTGAATGAGGTATTAAGTAGCCCTGCATAAGAGGTAAAATACCTAAAATAATAACTGGTGTGTATTCTGTGCATAACGCGTGAATAATGACATCAGGTATGGCAATACCTAAATAATAATCGGCGATTTTTCCATACAAATAGCTATTTTTCCATAATTGAATAATACCTCAAGCAGTCCTCAACACCAAACCAATAACTCGTTCAGGTATTCCATCAATACCTACAAAATACCAAAATAAGTTATTTCCAATACCTGGATAACCGACCAATACCTTGTCTTGGTATGATACTTGACTTTGGTATGCTTCAGTTATGTGGCAGTTATTCATTCCTGCTCGGGTAGTGGTACTCATCTATCAGTTTTAAATATTCATGCGATGTGGGCTGTAGTAAAGTACTACAAGTGTAGACGACTCCGCCACCGCCGCCGAAGGATTCGGCGGTTCGAACGAAGATGTGCCAAATTTTCCGCCCTCCGTACGGAAACCGACGACGGCGCGACCTACCAACCAACCAACCAACCAACGCTGGTTACGGTTGGTAAAGCTTGAATTGCTCGGTTAATAATAGATGAAGCACCGCACCCAGGAAGTGCGGTCGCAATGAGAAAACGGAAACGACCAACAGCTCCTCGAGCGTTTGCTAGTTCGGTTCGGAGGGAGTCCTATTGGCACGAGATGCCACCGGCTAGCTGCTGCCAATCTGCCGAGTTATAAGCAATCCGTGATTAGATTTGGGAGCAATAGACTTTAGTAGGTGTTAATCGATGGGTCAGTGCATTGGTCTACTTGGGGAAGAATTTATCTTCGGAACGTTGTTCAACTTAGTCACTAACGAACATCTCTTTTATTTTTATTTTCAGAGCCCTCGCCGAAGGAATTTTGGCGGACAACCCCCACCTGGTACTGCTCTTCTACCTGTCCCAGCTGTTTCTACGAGAACTGATCAAAAGCCACCGGCTGGTGCAGGTCATTCCTATGGATATGTCCGGATATTATGGTAAGAAAAGAGATTATTTTGAAATCAGTGCAAAAACTGTCAATGAGAAGTTTTGCAGAAAACCGAGCCGGGCCGTCCAATCTGGGGAACGTGATAAGTCAGATATTGCTGTGTAAGCAAATTACCCCCGACTTCAACCAGGAAGAGCTGTGCAGTATAACGAAGGACTCGCAGGAGATTGCCCGGATATTGCAGGACCTGCAGGAGTTCATGCCACAACAGGAGACATATTTAGGTAAGTGTACTGAAAATATGTAGCCCGATAATGATAAACGTGTGTCATTTCATTTTTTTTTGTAAAGGATGCCGTTTTATTATGTGTTTAACGCGAGAAGATAAAAATATTGGATCATGGCATCCGAAGGCCAGCTTCAGAAGGTACATTATCCACCAATTGGGACATTTGTACATAAAATAGAAAGAGAGTCTAATGCTTCTTACCACAGCGAGTTAAAAATAGGCTATCCTTAAGATTCAGGTTTATGAAGTCAGTTTAACTTAATAAGTGTTCATTATTGTCGAACAATGTTTTCACGATCTTCTGCAGCATCTTGGGGAAGCTCTTCGGGCGGAGGAGCCGACACACCCTTCATTTTGGCCATAACTACCCTGTAGGCCACACTTTTATACTTCCTTTCCACCCTTATCGATGCGAGCTCTTTGCATCCTTCTTCTAGCTCTTATGCCTGGTTTAGATTGTTCAAGTTGTTCGAGCATCTGACTTGAAAACTTTTCAAAACTGTTTAATCTAATTGAACGATTTGTTTATACTGAGCAAATAACTCGAATGTCCACTTGAAAGCTCTTGGATGCATCTCAGCTGAAGTAAGTATGTGTATTGTTCAACTCATGGTGGTGCATAAGCAAGCTGAATTGAATTCATCTCACATGACTTGACAGAAGACTTGAAATCAACTCTCATGAACAGCGGGTTTAGACGGGGCAAGTGAGATGATTTCGCTTGATTTGAATGAAAAAGATCAACATGTTAGATGAATGGTAATGTTTACACGTTCAATTTGTATTCAATTGGACATTTTCAATTGATTTGAATCAAATCACTTGCACCATGTAAACCAGGCATTAGGCAGGATGCTAGGTTTGTGGCTGCCGCCCTCCATCCTCGGCCATGCCCAATGCTCGCCAGATAACGCTTCACCTGGTCCATACATCGTGCTCTCTACGCTTGTGCCAACTGCATCAGTAGCGAACACCAACTTTGTAGGGTTGTTATCCGGCATTCTCACAACATGCCCTGTCCATCGTATCCTCCCAAGTAATGTATATAATTTTTATTTTATTTATTTATTTCGTCAATCATTGTAGACTACAAGCTTAATGTATAAATTTACAGATATTGATACTTATATAACATTTTATGTGTCATTAGATCTACCATTTAGGACTTTCCTTAGCAGTGCACATTGGTCGGGCTCCATAAAAAGGGGCGGCCAAAACTCTCAAAAAACGGAATCGATATTTTTAAACTTTTTTTCGCCTTACAACAAAGATAATGTATTGTCGTTTTATGATTCTTAATTAAAAGCATACAGCTTTTGTATTTCAATGACATTTTCACTGCCAAAGTGGCCTAAGTCGTAAAATTGAAAAATGAATTATTCGAAAAAAGTAAAATAATAATATTTTGAGAATGGAATATATGTTTTATGTTATCCAGCATATGAAAGCTTGTTATTGGACTGTTTGAATGCACATATGGTGCAAAACTAATATGTCACAAAACTTTTCAAATTTCCATATATTGTACCTTAGGAATTTTGGTAATTTTTAAGTTAAAAAACGGTTCGTGTCGTCACGTGTCGCCGCAATTTCGAGTAGTACATCTCAAACGTCATGCTTAGGGCTAAGTCGTGTTTTTTCATATGTTTTACGTTATTTTTCCATTTTTGACTAAAATAAAATTTATCTTCCCACATTTTTCACACGTTTTGAACAAACTTGATTAGATTTGATCAAAAGATGATCATTTAATTAAATTCAAATTGATTTTCTAACAAAAAACACAAAAAATGTGGGGTTTGCTGATTTTTACCGTTTTTGAAATTATTGAAGTTACGTAATTTTTGAATACCCCTTTTTAAACACTAAAAATACTATATATCATATCAAGACAACCAATAACTTCGATTAAACACATAAAAAGAGTTTTGGCTGAACTTTATCTTTTTCCGACCATTGTGCAGTGGTCTTGACATAGTTAAATCGATTATTTCGCAGTATTTGTTATAGATATTCATTAATGAGCTCATTGGTCCGTTTATTGCATATGAAGTTCGTAGCGATTTGAGCTGAAATATGTAACGTGATCTTAAAGAGCGAAATGGAGCATAAAAATTTAGGCTCGCTAATAAATCTTCCGATTGAGTGCGTTGTGAGATGAGATCGTTTATAAAAGCTATACATACAGATTCAATACGATTTGAATGAACATCTTGATATGGAGACCAAACAACGCTACAATATTCTAGTATTGATCTCACATATGACACATATAGAGTCTTTATTGTGTAAGGATCTTTGAAATGATAGCTGAATCTTTTAATAAAGCCAAGCATACTTTGAGATTTATGAATAACTGAATTGTAATGATCAACAAAGGAAAGCTTAGAGTCTAGTAATACACCTAAATCTCTTACTTTGGTTTGTCTTACCACTTGTTCATTGCCCAGCAAGCAGTTGAAATTGGATGGCTCGCGCTTCCTTGTAAAGGATATTATGTAACACTTTTTGACATTTATATCAAGCAGACTTTTTAGACACCAATTATGAAAAACATCAACCTCACGTTGAAATTCTACTAAATCTGCCTTGTTCAATATTTCCATATATAACTTCATATCGTCAGCATAAATCAGAACTCTTAGTCGTTTTAATATGAGAGTTACATCATTAACAAATAAAATGAAAAGTAAAGGCGCTAAATGAGAGCCTTGTGGAACACCAGATGTAGCATTGACGTGATTAGATATCTTTCCTTTAAACTGAACTGACTGTATTCTGTTTGATAAATATGATTCAATCCATGTCAGAAGTTCACTTGAAAATCCCGCGCGTTGAATACATGCTTCATACAAACGACTATGTTTTGTTCTCACTATGGAAAACTTATTTTCGTACACTTATATCACCGAAAAAGCGCAAAAAAATGGCGGCTTTTAAAACATCTTCATGATGTTACGAAAGATGTTTTTCAATACATTCATATAACATAACATTAAGTATCGACTATGTTCTCAGCAACATCGTCAGTACTTAGTTGCTGGTAGCAAAAACATCTCAATTTATCAAATGAACACTGCAAATAATTGTGACAACTATTATGTGATATTTAGTAATGGCTGAAAATAATGTTCAAGCCTTACATTTCACTTGTAATTTACCATCTCGATGTTCGGTCACTATGACTTAATTTCATGTGCCATTTAAAATTTATGGTGAAATAAGCACATTCACCTTTCATGCGTTCATTCGCTTTCCATCAGATGGATAACAAGAAGGGAGATTTTGGTCATCTGTCTGATTTTTGTGAGATTTTTCAACAAATTTTCAAACATGCAACATGGTGGCTACTTGACACAGCACTGTCTGGAAGCTTTGAAATGCTACTTTTAATCATTGCACTCAAGATGTACTTGTATTCGTTATATATAAATAAGGAAATTAAATCACTTCATTGAATGTTTGAACTGCCCTAAATAAATATTTTTTTGGATAGTAATCTGTACGTGATCAAACGGCTATATATATACAAATATTAGTGTGAAACATTTTAGCAGGCACTGTAATAAATCAGTCCTGATAGGAAAGAATCCAGAATATTAGAATTACGTTTTAATAACATCGGGTGTACACCACAACAACATGTTTGTCGAATACTACTTGAATCGAATGAAATACATTGAAATAACATCATAATAACGTTTCTGCAACATCTTTTTCCAAATAGCATACAACGATGTGATTGTTGTTTTTGAATACCTGTTTTGAACATAGGTATAACAATAACAAAGTTTTAGTGCAATTTCTTACTCCAATCTAAATATTTTGGTTTTTAATGTATCGCGGAGTGTTTTTAAGTGAGATTTAGCTGTCACGTAAGTACCCGAAGTGATTTTTAGATAACATATAAGGCTTGACACTGAGGTGAAGTTCAATGGTGACTTTCCTCTGCTGACCCATTAGGACTAAAGCGACTTCCGCAATCGCCAAGAATTTTAGAAAATATTCTTATACCCATTAAGCAAATTTGGTGCCAGGATGACAACGAAATATGAACTCCAGGCAATCAACAATCGCAAAGCATTAAATATTAGTGTTTGATTAAATGGAAAGCTCCAAGTGCAAATGATTTTTCATTTAAAAAAAATGCTCAAATGAGTGAAGAGATATAGCGAATTGATGAACTTATACACCAACGTATTTGATACGTAAACTTGACGTATTCTTAACATGCTTCAGCCCAAAGGTTATAACTATGTACTGTTGATGTTTTTCATATCATCTTGAACTGAAGGAAGACAATGATACAAAACCCTAGTGCAATTAACATTCAACTTAACGTTACTCTAACTTGTGGTTGGGTTGATAAGATTTTTCAGTGACTTCTTATTGCCAAACATAGTTAAAACATGATTTTAACATAGGATGTGTTAAAATTCGATTATAGTACTATACTACAACATCTTTTTCAAATTTAATTTTCAAAGATGTTTTCTGTGTTACTTGGGCTTCCAGCTTTGGCCACCTTCCGGATGCTAGGTCCGCCGTAGAGTGTAGGGAGCTCGTGATTCATTCTTCGCCGCCACACACCGTTCTCGTGCATATCGCCAAATATGGCCCTAAGTACTTGATGCTAGAATACTTCCATCGTCGCTTTGATCAATCTAGTGAGCTTCTCGGAGAAGCCGTTGTCGTCCATGATTTTCCATAGCTCTCTGCAGTCGATATTGTCGCACGTCGCCATGAAGTTGATGAACAGGTGGTGCGATGGGACCTGGTATTTATGAAATTTGGAGGACTTTACTGCATGGTGAAAAGATAAGGTCCGTCAATTAAGCTGACTTGATAACTTCCCACAAATCTCATTTACTTTGGGTGACGGCCGATGATCTGGTATATCACTTTGTAAGCGGCATTCAGAATTATTGTGATTGCTCGGAAGTGTTAGAAATGGATTGAGTTTCGACTGGAATAGTATTGAGTCCAAAAAGCAATTTGTTCAAAAAGAATCATACTTACGCAGTGGCTTAATTTCCCCAACAGGGGAGGAAGAAAAAAAAACTTACTTACTTTCAGACCTGGGCACCCACGGTGGTGCAGAGGGCCGAATTGAAAGATTTCCATCCTGGGCGATTGCCAGCCATCGCCTTGACCTGTGGCCAGGTCAAATTTCTGTCGACTTGCTTGATTTTGTTTTTGAGGCTGCGCCGCTATGAGCCTCGGGGTCTGCCTCTGCTGCGTTGTCCTGTCGGGTTCCAGTCTAACGCTTGTTTGCAGATTTCGTTCTCACCCCTGCGTAGAGCGTGGCCGACCCATCTCCACTTTCGCTCCCGAATTTCTGTCGCTATCGGCTTTTGATGACATCGACGATGGAGTTCCACGTTGGAGATCCAATTGTGAGGCCACTATGCACGAATTATATATCGCAGGTATCTATTAATGGAGATCTGCAGCCGTTCCGTGTTCTCCATTGATACACACCAGATTGCACTGGCGTATAGCAGCACAGATTTTACGTTCGAGTTGAAGATTCGGATTTTGGTGTGTCGATTGATCTGGTTGTTTTTCCATACATTTTTTAAATTCGCAAAAGCAGCCCTCGCCTTCTTGATCCGTGCACCTATGTCGATCTTGGTGCCGCCATCGGCTGCCATTTGGCTACCAAGATATTGGAAGCTTTTAACATTCTCCGCCGATTGCCCAGCTACCGTAAAACTGAAAGGGTTGTTCGTGTTTACTTCCAACGATTTGGTCTTGTTGACGTTGATGGTAAGACCTGCCGCTGAGGAGCGATTGGCAAGATCATCGAGCTTGCTCTGCATATCAGAGCGCCGTTGAGCTAGGAGAGCAACGTCATCAGTCAATTCGAAATCATTTAGGTTCTCCATGGTAATGGGCTGCCACAGCAATCCACGATTTGATTCACGGTCAATCGCACCTACCAGGATCTCGTCGATTACGATGAGGAACAGTAGCGGTGATAGTATACATCCTTGCCTCACTCCAGCAACGACCCGGATGGGATCGGACAAAACGCCGTTGTGCAGTACTCTGCACGAAAATGCGCTGTACTGTGCTTCAATGAGGCCGATGATTTTCTCAGGGAGACCCTTGTGCCTGAGGGCTTCCCACATGTTGCCGTGATTGAGACGGTCGAAAGCTTTTTCGAAATCAATGAACACCAGGTAGAGAGACTGTTGGAATTCATCGATTTGCTCCAGGATCATACGGAGCGTGACAATATCGGAGTTTAGCCCGAGAGTTTCTTCATGGATTCCTTGTGAGGGTTTACAGAGTTTCTCCGGGAACTAGACCAGGAGTTTCCTCAGAGATTCCTCCACGATATCTATTAGAAATTCATCTAGAATTCCAACAAGAGATTTCTCTTGACGTTCTGAAGGGATTACTCAAGAAGATCCTTCAGGGATCACTCCGGGATTTCCATCAAGGGTTTCTATAGGAATTCTTTCTAGCATCCCTCCTGAAATTCCTTCGGGGATTTCTCTTGGAATTATTTCGGGATGCCTCATGAAAATTGTTCAGAAATTGCAGAGGAGTTGCAGAGATTCTTGCAGATGTTTCTTCAGAGATTCCTCCTGAATTTCTTCAAAGATTCCTATAAGAGTTCCTTCAGAAATTTCTACGGAAGCTCCTTCAGAGAATCTTATAGGAAGATCCAAGGATACCTCCAGGAATTCAGCTCATTCTGGAATTTCTTCATGGTATTATAATCAGCCATATCTCCAGGATATTCTTGAGGGATCTTTAATAGAGTTTCTACAAAAATTTCTCATGGATTTCCTTCTGGAATTCTTTCAGGATTTCTTTAGGGAGCACCTCATGCAAACCCTCCCCCTACCAGGAAATATGCGCTAAAATTTCTTCAAGGATTCTGCCTGGTCATCCTTCAGATATTCCCACCGTAATTCCTTCGTGCATTCCCCTGGAATCCTTGCAGGGATATCTCTTGTAATTTCTTCGGAAATCCTTCAAGGGTTCCCTTGGACTTCCTCCGAGGATTCCCCCTGAATTTTCTTCGTAGATTCCTCCTAAAATTCTTTCGTGATTTTTTCTTGGAATTACTTTGCTGATTTCTCATAGAATTCCTTCAGAGATTCCTCCTGGAATTACTGCGGGGATTTCTCATATATTTCCTCCAGGAATTTCTGTACTTGGAGCACCGACAAACCGACGTGACAGCTAGAACAAATAAATTCAAATTTGTTGTCCCCGACACCATGATGAAAAATAGCCAAACACTACCGCCTCCTCTATAATGGTTCGCGTTGTTTTGATAGCTTAACCCTCTAATACCCAATCCCGCCTTTAGACGGGGTATAGTTTGAGCATTTTTGTAATTTTTGTTTCATGGAAAATCATTTTTTTTTATATTTTTGGCTGATATTTAGGACTGTTTTGTATATCTCAAAATAGTTTTTGGTGTATTTTAAAGCGTATTTACATTTTTTAAAAATCATTGAAAAATTGATGTTTTAGTCACCTTTTAGAAGTCATTGTTTATTTTGTATTGAATCGCTACAATTAACATATTTTAAATTTTTCCCAAATCATTCTATCCTTGTTTAATAGTTTAAGGAAATCGAATACACTCTAAAATTATTTTCCTTAAAATTACACGGAAAATAAAATTTTCAGTGAAAAAAATTTTAAATAATAATATTTCAACAATAATCATAAAATCTCAAAATGTTTTTATCTCAAAAAATCCGTTCCCCAAATTGGCTTCCAGGAAAAATATAAAAGTGTGGGGATGTTCAAAAATAAAAATTAGAAAAATCAAAAACTAAAATTCACGATTTCGAGAATTAAAAAGAATTATCTTTCAGAACATGTTTAAATCGATTTTAGATGACGAAAAATGATATTTAGATCAAAATCAAAAATTTGGGTATTAGAGGGTTAACTCCATAGGAAAAGGTTTCTCATATAGGAAAAGGTTCGCGTCTGCGCTGATTTGACAGATATATTCTGTCTGCGCTCGCTTCACTGGTCGACCGATAAATTTGAGGGGGACAGTTTCGAAACACCGCTGTCACGTCGGTTCGTCGGTGCTTCGACTTCATTTAGGGATTCTTCCTGGACTTCCTCTGGAAATTTTGCTTGAAATTCTTTTGGGGATTCCTTCTGGATTTTTTTCGAAGATTCCGCCTAGAATTCATTCTGGAATTTCTTCTGGAATTCCTTCGGGTAATTCTCCTGTACATCCTTCATTGATTCCTCCTGAAATTCTTTCGGTTTTTTTTTATTATATTCTAATGTGGATTTCTTCTGAAATCTCTTCTGGGTTTTCTCCTGGAATTGATTTGATGATTTCTCTTAGAATTCCTTAGGAGATTTCTCCTGAATTTGCTTCGGGGATTCCTCATGGAATTGCTTCAGGATCCTTCTGGAAATCTTCCTGGAATTGGTTCAGTGCTTTCTCCTAAAATTCCTTTGGGGATTGCTCCTAGGATTCCTTCGGAGATGTCTCCAGGACTTTCTATGGAGATTCCTCATGAAAATCCTTCGTGTACACCGCTTGTAAATTCTTATGAGATTCCTTCCAGATTTACTACAGGAGTTCCACCCGGGATTTCTGCAGGGATTTCTCCTGTAATTTCTTTTGGCATTTCTCCAGGTATTTCATCAGGAATTCGTTCATAAACTCTGTCAGGTATTCTTTCTGGACTTCCTCAGGGATTCCCCTTGATTTTTTTGGGATTCCTCCTGGAATTAATTCGAAGATTCCTCCTAGAATTTCTTAGGGGAATCCTCCTAGAGTGCCTTTGGGGATTTCTCCTGGAACTCTTTCGGAGATTCCTCCTGGACTTCCTTAGAGGATTCATCCTGAAATTTCTTCGGTGATTCCTACTGCTATTTCGTCGGGGATTCCTCCTGAAACTTGTACGGGAATTCCTTTTCAAATCTCTTCGGAGATTCCTCCCGGAATTCATTCGGGGATTCCTCATGGAATTTCTCCGGGGATTCCTCCTAGAATTTCTTAAGGAATTTCTTCTGGAATTCTTTCGGGGATGGCTTCCTAGAATTTCCTAAGGAATTTCTCTTGTAACTCCTTCAGAGATGTTGATTGTTTGATTTGTCTTTATTAAAGATACTTTCGGCCCTTGGCTGGTTCAAAAATGTCTTCTGAACAGTTTGCGTTGATTTCTCCTAAAAATCCGTCGGGGATTCTTTCTCGAATTCGCTTAGAAATTCCCCCTGGAATTTTTTAGGGATCCTTGCTGTAAGTTTTTGGGATTCGTGCTGGAATTCTTTCGGGGTGTCCTCTTGGAATTCATGTGCGGACTCCTCTTGAAATTATTTCTGGGGTCCGTCATGGAACTCCTACGAGGATTTCTTCTGGACATGTTTCGATGGTTCTTCCTAGAAATACTTTGAGGATTTTTTTCTCAAATTCCTTTAAAAATTCTTTCTGGAATTCATTTGGGGATTCCTCCTGGACTTCCTTCATGAACTCCTCCTGGGATTTTTTCAGGGATTCCTCTTGATATTCCGTCGTGGATTCGTCCTGGAATTCATTTGGGGTTTTCTCCTGAAATTCCTTCGGGCTTCTCTTGATATTTTTTCCTAAAGGATTTCTCCTTGAAATAGTATGGAGATTCCTCTCGGACTTGCTATTTCTTCGGGGATTCTTTCTAGACTTTCTTCGGTTATTTCTCCTGATGTTTCGTAAAGGATTCCTTCTGGTTTTTTCGGGATTCCCTCTTGGAATTTCTATGGTGATTAATCTTTAAATTTCTTCGGAGATTCCTCCTGGAATTCCTTTGGGAGTCCTCCAAGAATTCCTTCTAGAACTCCTTTGGGGGTTTCTCCTAAAGGATTCTTTCATCGAGGATCGATACCTCCTAAAATCCTTACGGGGATTTCTCCTGATATTTTGTCGACGATTCCTTCTGGATTTCCTTCGAGATTCCCTCTTGGAAGTCTTTTGGTGATTTCTCTTCGAATTTCTTCGAAGATTCCTCCTGGAATTCTTTTGGGGATTCCTGCTGGAATTCCTTATGGGATTCCTTCTGAAATTCCTTCAAGGATCCACGAGAAAATTCCTCCTAGTATTCTCTCAGGGATTTCTCCTGGAATTCCTTCAGAGATTCCTCCTGGATATTTTTCGTTGTTTCCTTTCAGAAATTCTTAGATGATTCCTACTCGAATTTCTTTTGGAAATTCCACTGGAATTCATTTGGAGATTTTCAACTGGAATTCCTGCTGTAATTTCCTTGGGATTCCTTCTTGAATTTATTTGGGAATCCTCCTGCAGTTTCTTTCGAAGATTCGTCATGGATTTCCTTCTGAAATTCCTCGAAAACTCCAATCAGCGATTTCCGCAGAAGTTTCTTACAGCAGTTCTTGCAGAGATTAGTCCAGAATTTTCTTCATGGATTCCTTCAGGAGTTTTCTTAAGGCTCTTCTTGGAATTCCATTCGGGGATTCCTTAGTGTAAATTGTTTGACCTTAAGGTTCTGAGAAAACAAAACAAAAACTATTGCAAAATCGATATTTTATTGCCCTTCATTTGCAATGAAGTAATGCAACATGCATTACACTAAGGATACGTGTCACTGTGGCAGTGACTGACCCGAACAGAAATAAAAAAGGTATTCATTCTAACGTAATAGTTTATGAAATCAATTGTCATGAAAAAGCTCAGACTACAAATTCTACAGCGTAATAACAACTTCTTTGCTTTGTCAATGTGTACATTATGGTCAAATTTTGGTCACGCCGATTCACGCCGCCGCCGCCGCCGCCGAAAGCTGCCACCGGCGTGACGCCGATGACGCCGCCGCCGCCGGCTAAAAATGGCCCTCACGCCGCCGCCGAACAAAATATAGTCGGCGCACAGGTCCACGGTGGCGAGAAGCGTGTTCAACTCGTATGTCAGAGTATATCAGAATTTGACCCGGCACAAATCTGTGTTCTCCAAAATTCGGCCAACGGATTTCGCTCAGTCCTAGGATCTCAAGCTTCATACGACATGCCTCATTGGCTAGTTGTGCCAGTTAACCCTGCAGGGCTAGGGTTAATACATTCCCAGTTCCAATTCTTGTCCGTTGTTTCGCGCTTAAAGTCGTTGCCGTTGAATCAATTCATAATCTTTCATTTTCGATTTCTGTAACGGTTTTTTTTTAGCTTCGGAAACAGTAGATTGTTGGCCTAAAGTCCCCTATCCACCGTGGTGGGGCTGCCACCTTAGGTACAGCTTCCGTTGAAGGAACATTTTATATTCAGGCGCTGTTTGAGCCGCACCTCCTGGGTGGACTAGCCTCGCGTTAAAAATCTCAATAATTAAAATCCAGATGTATCAATAATCAATAACGAAATCAATGAGTGTTAGTCCAGCTGGTGGACTCTGAACTCTTCTATCGCCGTCGGTCGTCGGTTTCTCCTTCTGGCATACATGCTATGGTCATAATACATCCAATTAATACTAATTAGCTTCCATCATGGATAGACCGCAGTATGTGTGAGATTATGAAGTTATTAAAAAACATGTTGATTAAATTTCAATAACGATCTCTAAAGTGTTGTAGATTCCCATAATAAACACATTACATTTTGTTTTTTCCTTCTCTCTCTCCCTTCCACACCAGAGCGCACGATTGCCCTAACGGCCGAAATCAACGGACCATGGCCAGCGAAACGCCGACGAGGATCCCTCTACAAAAACATGGGCCTTCTGTGCTGTGTCTCGCGACCCAACTATCTATGAATATAGGTGGTTGCAGTTTTCAGCAATCACTTCCAACACCGGCGGCAACGACGACTAGCAGTCGCCACCTAGCTCCAGGCGAGGTCACCACAACGGCTCCCTTAACCATTCCCAACAACCTTATCAGATGGATGACACCGTTGTTGTCGTCGCCATCGTAGTGCGACTCACAAAAACCACAAGCATCATACCAATAGACAGATAGTAGCGAGACAGAAAGAGAGAACCACCAAATTCCAGTACCTTTAGATAAGTTTATTTTTCTATGTGTGTTATTTCTATATCGTAGTCTAGCGAGAACGAACAGGAGATGCCCATCACCACCATCAGCACCACAACCAAATTGGGAAGCGAAAAGGTGCATCTCGGCTGCAAAGCTTCCACACAGAGGCATCATCTATATTGATCCACGAAGCTGAAACGTGTAATCGGAAAGTAAAAGCATGGTTGGTTTAATTGAGGGTACTGGACTGACCGGATCGACCATCATCATCGTTCTTCTTCATTTTTGTGCAACCGCTCGGTCTCTTCTTCGGACAAAAAATAGACTGCCATGCCGGTTGAAAATCGATGACGGTCGTGATCCTGATGATGCAGTCCAGGATTCGAACGAACGGACCGACATGTCAAGGGGATTAAAGGCAATTGGTTCCGAAATTGGATCGGATTAGCGAGTGGGATAATGGGGCAAAAAGAGGTCACTCGGTGGTAGGTATTTATATCGGCTGCGGTAGACTCTGTTGCACGACGGTGCATAAAGCAACCGAATGAAGAGTTTTGGTCCAGGGAAGCTGCCAAGTGGCAATCAGTTTTTCAGACAATAGCAAGGCTTGGTTGGAAATTGTCGTATGAATTCATTTTTTTTTTATATTTAGATCAGGTTTAGGAACGCCAGCCTATGCGTATTTCAACTAAACCAACAACCATGCGTCCCCATATGGGAAATTAAACACTTCTGCAAACTCTTAATTATAGGGTATTGTTTCCCATTTTCATCCCATTTAAAATAGAGAAAAAAAAGTGCTTTTTGGATATTTTTGTAATATTTGTTAGAAGTGAACACGTACAGGAATTTGATTCAGCTATTTCGAAATATGCTTTTGATTTGGATTGGTTCACATTCTCCTTTGCTATCCCTTTGAAATTCCATATCAATTCCTAGTAGAACTCCAAAAGAAATCTGTTTGATTTTTATGTATTTATTTTCGTTTTTTTTTATTTATCATGAATTTTTTTTCTGAAATTAAAAAAAAAATAAAAATTTGGTATTCTAAGTTTTTTGTACTTCACAAGATTTGAGACTCGATTTGCCATATCTCGATGATCTTGGAATTCCTTAAAACTACACCAGAAATATTTTATTTAATTTCTTCAGAAAGTCAATTCAAAATACTCTCACATAGTAATTCGGTATTATTAATGATCCACTGATGTTTTGTTTCATGGTGTTCGCCCAAAAGAACTGTTATTGATTTTGAGAATAATGTATAAACCTCAATGCAAAAACTTTAAGAAGTATTTTTAACATAAGCTTAGTTCCGAGACTGACTTCAGAGGTTCTAGAAGTACCTCTAGATCAGGGATGCCATATATACAGATTTATCTGTATTATACAGATTTTTGAGCAACCGTTCAGATTTCGTTTTATATGAAATACAGATTTTTAAGCTTGAGGGGCCATTTTATGTTTGTATGGGATACAGATTTTTCGCCAAAATTTTGTATGGAATACAGATTTTTAGAAAGAGTGACGCAGATTTTTCAAAAAAATCATCTGGCATCCCTGCTATAGATACATCCCAGTATTCTACGAAAACAAAACAGTTTTGAAACCTCTGTTAACCTGTCTTAACCCTTTGGCCGACAGGGTACCCGGGTACCCAGCGCCCATTTAAAAAGCACGGTGCAGAAAAAATGCAAAAAGTTTGTTGGACACATAACGGTGTACAGGGATGTGGATTCTTAAAGCAAATCAAAGAAAATTACCAAAAGTTTCCTAATTCGATATAAATACCGTCACGAAAAAGCCTTTGTTCACTGGAATTGGATCTTTGGTAAAGCATGTACAAATTATTTGGAGTTCATCGATTTTTCATTAAAACTACAAGTTTATGAAAATTGACCCGTACTCACCCCTTCGAGGGGGTGAGAATGGGTCAAGGGAACCGAAATTGTGCCACACTGACAACAAAGAAAGTTAATAAAGTCCTGATCAAGATAGGTACTACTAACCAATAGTATATTATATGATGGCTATGAGCTTGAGATTTTAAACAGTATCAATCCACCTAAAAGTGTGATGTTTCATCGCGCTTTAAAAGTGGCATTTTAAAAAGGCCTTATATTCATGCTTTTTTCGATGATTTATCAAAAATTAACTAATGATTTATCAAAAATTAACTAAAATTAACATCATAAATTTTTTGATTCGATATTCGCAATATTTGATGAGATATTTTAGATAATGTTTTGACCCAATCTCGCCCCTCTGACCCATTGTCACCCCCAACGACGGCATTGACCTTGACGGAAATTTCACTACCACTTGCAGTATAACGTTATTAAATAATTTTTCCACAAAAAAATTGAAAATTTCGACCGGCAATTTTGTGGGAACTTAATGATACTTAATGGATCTTCGCCAAGAATTTTTTATTGGAAAATCTTTCAGAACTTAACTTACCAAAAGATCAATGTTTCGAAACAAGATACTGTAGGAACTTTTTTCTGGTTCAATTCACAACGTTGGCGTTGCCGCAAACTGTTCTAATTCAGAAATGAAACTTTCAAAAAAAAGCTTATTATCCAACTGCATACGCGCCAACTTGTGACGTAGTTGGGGGGGCAAGGCCTCTCAAAATCAATGAAATCCAGAAAATATCGACGCAGTTTTTGTATTATTGGCATATTCACGTGAAAACTAGTACATTGAGCTGAAAAAAGTTGAACATTGTCCAATTTTGGAGAGCTTCGCCCCCCCAACTACGTTGGCGCGTATGTCCAACTGCATTGTATTTTCAAAAGTTTTGTCAGAAACTTTTTGCAGGATTGTTTTTGGAGGGAGATTTCTTCAGGTATTGCCTAAGAGAATAATAATTGCATTATTCTAAGAGTTACTCTAGATTTGAGTATTGTGTTGTTCTTTGCTGTGCATGCATCGCTCCTGTAAGGGAGAAGAACAAGAATCAAGACAATTAGATGATCGGCATTGAACCACAAAAACCCCACAACAGTTGGTGAGATCTTTCCAATATTATTTATTTATTTATAAATAATTCTACTTATTCAGCATGTTTACTTTATAACTGCATATAAGTTGAAAATTCGCTATTTTCAGCATCCTTTCATCTATTGGAAGATGCTTCAGTTCTGGGCTCTTTCTAAGTTGATGAAGGGATTTATAAATGCTTGCAAGGACTTGGCCAGGTGTGTGGAGCTGAGTGAATCTATGACATTGTAGATAGTAGCGACATCAGCAATGTCAATGGAAATTCAACTTTGCAACTCCATCCAAGATTTGTGCAAGTATTCATGCTATGCTATGCTATGCTATGCTATGCTATTCTAAGAGTTACTCTAGATTTCATTAAAGTGTGCCTCCAGAAATGAAATTCCCCCAAAAAGAAATTCCATCGAAAAGTTCTGTCAGGAATCTTCGAGATTTTTGAAAAATGTCACCAAGTAAAGTATGTTGTTCAATGATTTTCACAGAAACATATCCAGGGACTCCATCGGCATTTTTTTCCACTGATTAGTTTAGAAATCTTTCAAAAATTCTTTCAAGGATATAACAAGGGAAAAGAATTCTTCACAGCTTATTTCTATGGAAATCTTTTAAGAGCTTCTCTAGAACTTCATCAAAGAAGTATTTCCAAGGATTATCTTGAGGGAGTTGTATCCGATGTTCCAACATAAGTTTCTCCTAGATTTCTATCATAAGTTCGTTAAGATTGTCCTCTAGAAGCTCCCCAAGCAATTCCTTCAAGAGTAACTCCAAGTACTTCTCAAAATGTTCCTTCATTAGTTGCTTAACGTTGAAGAAGTCGTCATTATTATAATCATCATCGTCGAAAATTCGAAAGCAGTATTTTCTTGGTCTCCATTCTCCACCAGCAGCACGGTGAATACATTTTGCTGCGTAGGTTTTAGTTTAAACGAGAAAACTTCTTTCGAATTTTGAATTCCGTTAGAGATTCCCTGGATTCTCTTAAGAGATCCATAAAGGAAATTCTAGAGGAATTCCTAATAGAACTTCTTGTGGCATTCCCGAAGAAACCACTACATGTATCTTCAAACTTCAGATGGAACTCCTGGAAAATACCTGATCGAATCTCTAGGAAAATGATTTATAGAAATTCTAGAAAGAATTTGTAGAAAGTTCTGGAATGTTTTTTTTATTGAACTTGAATTAAACATCTTGAGGAGTTTCAGAAGGAACTACTCAAGGAACTCTAGAACAAATTTCTGAAGGAAATCCTGCAGCAATTCCTGAAGGAAGTCTTGGTAATACTCATACTTTGAATAAATAGTGAAAGGAAAGTAACCCTGAAAGAACATTCAGAAAAACTCCTGTAGGATTTCCTGCAGGAACTAGAATAATTTGTGAAAAAAAAGGTTTAGGGAAACTCACGGAAGAATTTGTGAAGAAGTTTCAGAATGGTTTTGACTATCTCGTACACCAAAGTGTACTGAAAGGCTACATGTTCACTCAAAAAACGAGTTTTCGATAGAAGACTCAGAGGGTTAAGTGACATATACCATTCAACTCAGTTCAACAAATTGAGACGATGTCTGTATGTGTGTATGTATGTATGTCTGTGCGCAAAATATGTTCACTCACTTTTGAGGTACTTCCCATAGGCCAATTTTTCGGATTATAGCTAGAATGGAACCGAAATTTTATCGCATTGTTTGCTATTAAAAATGATCCGGATCGGTCCAGGCGTTCCAGAGTTATGGTCATTGCAGTGATCCGGACCAGCACCGGTAGAACTGGCCATATACATATAAAACCCGGATTAATCCACCTAGTGGTGATAGTGCCTTTCTCGTCGAATATGTACGCATGATCTTACCGTCGACGTAAGCGTCCTCAATCCTGTGAATAATTTATTTATAAAAGCAAGAATCCAAGCCATCATCGAGTTACTGATGGCACATATTTCGGGTGTTATGTTCAATGTATAGGAAGAGCTGAAAAATATCAGACCTCTTATTTGACTGCGTGACCACCTTTACTTTAACTGGAATATCATCAATACCAAGACGATAATAACAAGCTCAAATAATAGTTATTTATGCAACAAGTTGCAAAATGATGATTTTTTCAGCACGAGTCGTACATTTATCCAACGAGGCTTGCCGAGTTGGATAAATACGACAAGTGCTGAAAAAATTGAGTTTTGCAACGCGTTGCATACAACATTTTTTGCAATTATGAAAAATATCCTTAAGTACGGTCATTTCTGACTGCTCAGACAGGTCTCAGCTAATACCACGTGCGAGCATCCATGTGCACATTCCATTTTTTTCAATCAGGTAGGCTATGTTAATAAGTGTCACATCTATTCGGAGTCGCGTCGTCAACGAACGTTTTTTGTGCTGCTGCTTCTAACTCTACGTCGGTTTGGCTGATCAAATCAGAATTAGAATCGCTTCTATTCTGGTTCCATCTGCCGAACAGACATAGGAGCAGCCGTCGAATAGACAAATGTATACGGAAGAACATTAGTGCTTCAGGAAACTTGTGAAAAGTGTACCATTGCAAAGGTGCCGAAAACTAGTACTTTTCGGCACTTTTAAAAGTGCTGAAAAGTACTACTTTTCGGCACTCTTGAGATAGTCAAGAAAAGTAGGCCATTTCTGCACAGTTTCGGCAATTGAAAAGTGCAATATTTTGGCACGTAATTGCAAAAAAATTATTTCACAACCAAAAATCACTTTACAGTCTTCGATAAACTTTTTCCTACACACTTCAGGCTATATTTTATTATCATTGGTTACTAGATTCAAAAAATTTTACCAAAAAATGAAAGCAAGTGAAATTTTTCGTACTGAATCCAATTCAAATTAGAACCATATCACAGAGCGCGAGGAGCAAACAGTCGGATCCAAATTTTGCGCAGCTATTTTAGACGCCAAAGGGAATTGAAAAACTTTGCTCGAGGTTGATGCGATTAAATTTCAATTTTCTCATGGAAACCCATTCAACTGTATATTTACACCTCAGGAATATGAGAAGATGTGATTTGATGAGCCTGCATCAGTTTTATCGCTTCCATTGATTATTTTCTCTGTTTTTACTTTTTCCACTTCCTGTGAGATACCCGGAACCGGTTCCAAGACTGTACCTATTGTCTCAAATATGGTCTGAGGCTAGTGTCTTGCTAACTGTTCAACAGGTTTTCAGAAAAGCCGAAAATTGATGTGCATGCATAGATTTGATTCATTTTACATTTTGGTCATTCTGGCGGGTTCTACAGGTAGTCTCTAATGTGATCTGAGACTATTTTTTTTTTTTTTGTAAACCGTTCATCAGGTTATCGAAAAAGCCGTGGTTTGATATGTCGCATGCATGGGTTTGGCTCTTATATGCATTTGACCACTTCCAGCAAGACATCCGGAACCGGTTCCGGAATACTACTGGTTGTCTCAAATCCCGAGTAGAGGAAAGAACTCAATAATAGCATATTTTGATATTCAGATCAAAATGTGATATTGGTTTGATTGATATAAGAGATAAAAGATCTGAAAATAATATCTAAAATTTACTCCTGGAACATCATCATCAGATCAAAATTAGATCTTGTAAGATCTAACCAATAGCAGCAAGCTATTCGTTTGATCTTGAAATATCAAATATTGATATTGTTCAGATGTTCCAGGAACATTTTTCAGATATTATTTTCAGATCTTTTATCTCTTATATCAATCAAACCAATATCACGTTTTGATCGTCAGTATTTCACCTCTACCCGGGATATGCTTTGAAACCATTTTCTTGCTAACCGTTCATCAGGTTATCGAAAAAGCCGCTATTTGATGTGTCGCATGCATGGGTTTGGTTCACTTTTATATTGGACCACTTCCGGCGGGACATCCGGAGCCGGTTCCGGAACACAACCGGTAGTCTCTGCTAATCACAGCAGGCTATTTTCCTGCTAACCGTTCTTCAGGTTATCGGAAAAGCTGCAGTTTAATGTGTCGTATGCATGGGTTTGTTTCCTATCTACATTTGACCACTTCCGGCGGGACATCCGGAGCCGATTCCGGAACACCACCGGTAGTCTATGCTGTGATCTAAAGCTATTTTCCTGCTCACCGTTCTTCAGGTTATCGAAAAAGCTGCTATTTGATGTGTCGCATGCATGGGTTTGGTTCACTTTTATATTGGACCACTTCCGGCGGGACATCCGGAGCCGGTTCCGGAACACAACCGGTAGTCTCTGCTAATCACAGCAGGCTATTTTCCTGCTAACCGTTCTTCAGGTTATCGGAAAAGCTGCAGTTTAATGTGTCGCATGCATGGGTTTGGTTCCCATCTACATTTGACCACTTCCGACGGGACACACGGAACCGATTCCGGAATACTACTGGTTTTCCTAAATATAGTCTGATTCCTTTTTATTGCTAACGCGTTCATCAGGTTATCTATAGAGACGCGATTTGATGTGTCGCATGCATGGGTTTGGTTCAATTTTATATTTAGCCAGTTCCGGCGGGGCACCCGGAACCGGTTCCGGAACACTACCAGTAGTCTCTGCTGGGTCAAAGGCTATTTTCCTGCTCACTGTTTATCAGGTTATCGAAAAAGCCGCTATTTGATGTGTCGCATGCATGGATTTGGCTCACTTTTATATTTGGCCACCTCCGGCGGGACATCCGGAACCGATTCCGGAATACTACTGGTTCAGATATGGACTGAGAGTATTTTCCTGCTTACCGTTCGTCAGGTTATCGAAAAAGCCGCGGTCTGATATGTCGCATGCATGGTTTTGTAGCATTTTCATATCTGGCCCCTCCCTGGGGTACCGATCCGGAACACCTAAATGGCCATATCTCCGGAACGGCTGAACCGATCCGAACCATTTTCAATAGGAAACAATGGGACCAGATTCCGCGTCGAATGAACCGTCGGTCATAAAAATCGGTTGAGGTTTACTGCCAAAAAGTGATGTGAGTTTATTTTGTACACACACATACTCACACACACACATACACACACACACACAGACATCACCTCAATTCGTCAAGCTGAGTTGATTGGTATATGTGACTCGACCCTCCGGGCCTTCTATCAAAAAGTCATTTTTGGAGTGAACATATAGCCTTTCCAGTACACTTAGTGTACGAGAAAGGCAAAACGGAACCAAGCCCCATCATGCGACACATCAAGCTGCGGCGATTTTTGTAACCATGCAATATGGGGTAAATTTGGTATGAGGAAGATGTCTGAAGTCTTAAAATGGTGACCAGAATATTCAAGATGGCGGCTGCAAATTTCAATATGGCGGTTGTTTACTGGTAGTTTAGGCTCTAAAACCATGCAATATGGGTTTATTTGGTACGAGAAAGATGTATGAAGTTCAAAAATGACGGCCAAAATATCCTAGGTGGTGGTTTAAAACCCAATATGGCGTAATCTCCAAGATGGCGGCTCCAAATTCAAGATGGCGGATGTTTATTGGAATTTTGGTCCCTAAAATCGTGCAATATGAGTATATTTCGTATGGGGAAGATGTCTAGAGTCCAAAAAATAGCGATCAGCGCTGTTATTGGTCGTGAGCTTCCCATGACGATGAACAAGTAGGCCCTTTCATCGTCACAAGACAAAACGAGCATTCACGCACTTCGTCATGTCATTTTGCAATAATCAAGCGTCATGACGGAAACTTTCATATTGTTTTGAAATTAAAATTTTCACCAGGTCCAAGCAAATTTAGGCTAGCCGTTGTATTTAACAGATAGAGAGGATATACATTCATGCTGTGAAGGATTTAAACAATGACAAAATCCATGAAAGTTGTAGTAATTGCCTTGTTTACAACCACGTCACGCTCCGTCATGGCTGAAAAATGAGCGAATATTGTTAGCTCCTCCTCTCCTCCTCTTCTTGGCGTAACGTCCTCACTGGGACAAAGCCTGCTTCTCAGCTTAGTGTTCTATGAGAGAGGCACTTCTGTAAAATTCACGTGACGACCCGTGTTGACGCTGACGCTTTCCAAGCCTGATAGCAATCAAAATATATAAGAAGGCGACCTAAAATCCAATATGGTCGCTCAAAATTCAAGATGGCGGGTATTTAATAGTCTTTAGACTGTAAAACCACAGACAAACAGACATATCACTTAGAAGAAAATTGCTTCAAAAACATTGTTTGGCATCTCACTAGCACCCTCTAGAATGCTCAGTCCGAACCATTCATTTGCAGGTGTTGTTTCCCTCGGCTCGATGTAATAATTTTGCAGGTGACGACTCCCTCGTGGCGTCATCCATTCATAAAACATGAATGAAGGTTCATGATTGAGTCATTTTATGTAAACATTGATCGGCGTCGCGTTCATTTCTCTGCAAAATTGAGGCACAGCAGCGCCACCATGACACATGCGAGCACAGTCCGAACCACACTATATTTTCAAAATGACCGTTTAATCGTGCGATGATTCCGATTTGAGTAGTATGTCTGTTTGTCTGTGGTAAAACCATGCAGGATGGGTATATTTGGTATGGAGAAGATGTCCAGAGCCAAAAAATGGCGATCAGAATACTCAAGATGGCGGCCTAAAATCCAAGATGGCTGCTCCAAATTCAAGATGGCAGCTGTTTAATGGAGTTTTAGGCTCTAAAACCATGCAATATGGATATTCGGTATGGGAAAGATGTCCGGAGTCGAAAAATGACGACCAGTATATGCAATATGGTGGTCTAAATCCCAAGATGACGGCTATTTAATGGAGTTTTACGCCCTCAAATCATGCAATATGGATATATTTAATATGTAGAAGATGTCCGGTCTGGAGTCCAAAATGGTAGTCTAAAATACAAGATAGCGGTTCCTAACTCAAGATGGCGGTTGTTTAATGGAGTTTTAGACTCTTAAACCTTGCAATATGGGTATATCTGGTATGGAAAAGGAGTCTGGAGTCCAAAAATGGCGCACAGCATATCCAACAAGGCACGAGAAAGGCGCCATCACCGCTAGGTGGAATAAATAAAGTTTTTTTAATTTTCATTGTGTATTTTACAGGAGCACTAAACAGGTAGCTCTTCCAAACTAATCATCCCATTAATTAAGGAGTGCTGGCTGACCTGACCCCGTACCGAGGACGCAGTCGAAAAAAAATAACGATAATTATGACAATGTCGCCCGTACTGTGTCCGTGGGCGATGGATGCGGTCAGCGTGGAACTGTGGTCAGTGGTTGTGCTATCAGCCGTTTTCTTTATGATCATGGGAAAATAGCTGAATCGTGAGACTCGCAGAATATGGTGAGATAAAACCATCGTTGCAAGTCAATATGGAACCAGTAACTGTTGCAAAAATAGAATTGACTTGTTTGAGGAATTTGTTCAGAGGTAGTTTTATGGGAAAAAAAAACTTGTCTAACGACAAGTAAGACATGTTTTCAATCAATACAAACATCAGCATGTGGCTTTACTGCAAGTGACCAAATGGTTCGTAAAAGTGGTGGCCATTGAGCTGGAAATAGAACATAACCCAGATTTCAAATCCGGCTTTGGATCTCTACCTACACGAAACCACAAAGCATCATATGGTTTTCTCCCATGCGCTCGTGTGGGTTGTGTAATCTAAAAGTACTTATCGTTGATTGCCTTAACCAAGGAGCTGCTGAAAAGGAAGGTTGCTTGCATCCATCGACCGAGAATATCGAGGGGTGGCAGAGGGAAGCTGCACAGGAGTGGCGGGGCAAATAAGTGTTTTACTGTAATTGGTTAAACGATGGCGATAGCATATGGGGAGCTTTAATCCTATTTGGGTGACATTAATCGGATGTTTGTTTCAGGTGGGTATTAAAGTTGGAAACAAGTTTTCCTCTGTGTTTGAATTGAATGCAACTGCACTGCTCAGATACAGGAAAGTTCTCCTATGTGGTGATCCCCAGTATGTTCACCGCAGTTGGACGTACCTTTAACTAATTTAAATGTTTTAGCAGACTTTTGTCAGCTCCTCACTACACACTATACTAATAGACAACCTAGAAATGTCGTTAACCCCGCCTCTCCACTAGACAGAAATGTCTTGCCATTTTGCTTCCAGAGATGATCAACACAGAGTCTCTCCTTGCAAGCAGCGAGAGAACATTTCCGTCATGCCATATCTAATGGAGACGTCGGGTAAGGTCTAGGGTTAAGTCTATAGTTTGTGGCAGCGTCTTATAGGAGGTGCAACTGTACTTTTGTATGCACTAACTAGCTAGTTTCAATTAGTGCTCAGTCCAGTTACACATTACGGACAAAGGGCAGCCATGGTCAGTGCTGATGCATGCTAATCGGATTAGTGATTTTCTGATTGTAGGTTTCTCTATTTGAAAAAAAAATATAAGGTAACATTTCTCTTGGCGCAAGTGAGGGACTCAATCGGGCCAAATTTTAAATTAGTTTGTAAATGCCCAGAGCCAGGCCAGGTTCACAAAATGAGCACATTATCTCTTTACAACCGTTACTTTTAATCTCTAATTATTATTTTCTTTATTTTCTTTTTGCCGTTCTCGTACACTTTTTTTTGTAAAATAATGTTTTGTTTATTTATTAAAAGTTAATGCTACATTACATTAAGTGTTCTAAATTCCATATCACAGTGCAAACTCTAATGCATTTATGTAAACTACATTATTACATCCATTTACAAAAGCAATGCATGTTGCAAACAATTTCAGAATTAATTTTCTATTTCTTCTGCTAATTCCATTTAGGGTTGGTCGCAATAGTTCGTCAATGGATAGTCTCCTCCAGCCCCCAGCGGTTGCCGTGATCCTCCGTTGAAAATGACTCCATGCTCCAGAAATCCGTTGACAGTCACTGTATTTGTGCTGAATTGTTTCCACTATTGCCCCACAGTGCTCACAATTTTCGTTGTCAGATCGCCCTAGCACAAACAGCAGTTTCTTCGTGACTACTTTCTCATTCACAATCAGATATAGATCACTCCTAGTTTTCACAGGAATCTTGGAATCGTTGACGTTATTCCATATTCTTCGCCAATTATGAGCTGGAAATTTCTGCATTATTCTGGGGACATCAGTTTGCTCCACGAAAACATCATGAATGCTGACGACGCAGGGGTTTTGCAGGATATGATCAGGTAGACTACTCAGAAGCTGATAAACATGTTTTAAACACTGAAAATCAGCAGGAATCCTTACAGGTGTGGGATTTACTCGATCCATATACGACCTGTAGTATGGCATGCATTCCTTTTCGCAAAGATGTCTGTTTATTAGTAACGCTTTGCTTTTAAGTGCCGGTAATTGCAGTATAAGGCCGCCATCCTCACGGTTTCTTGCTAATTGTTGCATAGTGATTCTGGCCGGCACTCTACTCCACAGAAAGTTTGCCATTATGGCCGTTATCTTCGCAATGTGGATAAATACTATAGGCTGGTACAACTTAATCAAAGGTTATATGTTCAATACAAACACGGGGTTTCGATAGAAAGCTCGGAGGAACGTGTCACATATACCAATTAGTTCGATGATTTCAGATGATGTATGTATTTGTATATGCACCTAGTACTACTAGGCTAGTAGTTTAAAAATATTAAATAAGACTGGCATGTTGTGTTGTTCCATGCTCCATGTTCCATACCAGTGTGTATTTGGCACTGTGTGGGACTCAACTTCTTGACAATTCACGAAAAACACTTTCCTCCATCACCATCTCCTCCGGCACCACCTTACGGTATTGCCTTGGAGAATAATGTATGTGTGTGTGCTCGTATGTATGTCTGTGTACAAAAAAAGTTCACTAACTAAAGCAATTTCCATTAACCGATTTTAAGAAATTTAGCGAGAATCGAATCAAAATTTCACCCCATTAATTGTTATTAAAAGTTGTCAGGATCGGTCAAGGCGTTCCGGAGTTATAGTAGTTTTAGTGGTCCGGACTAACTGGAACTCGTCATACATAAACCTGAATAATAAACCCCCTGCATGCAACACATCTAATTGTGCCGCTTTTTTGTAAATTTTAGCATGGCTGACGTATTCCGTGCGGAAATCATTACTGCAGACCGGAAAATCTATAATGTCAGCCCATAATGCAAGATGGCGACCTAAAACCCAATATGACGGCACACAATTTAAAAAGGCGACTCTAATAACCCTTTAGCATGCGCGCTGTTGTAGAAAGTACAACACTACCAAAAAATCTCGCTCTTCATATACAGAAGCGGTAGGCTCTAAAACCATGTAATATCGGTATATTTGGCAGGGAGAGGATGTTCTTTTTTTTTTCATTTATTTAGTATAACATCAAATTCAAGATTCAAGATTGAAGATGTTGATTCAGATCAACAATATTTCTCCATGGTGTCCGGCCATTTGGCCGAATGCCGTTTGGCCGAATGTCGTTTGGTCGAACGCCATTTGACCGAATGCCATTTGGCCGAAAGGGTCGTTTGGCCGAACGCCGTTTGGCCGAATTATTATCAAAAGGATTTGGAGGCGTGGGCAAACTCTGGATAACATTCTAGCTGCCAATATGATCATCAGAAATATTTCCTTCTTTTAATCGTTGGCTATTCTTTCAAGTTTTACCATCAAGGGATAAGTTGGCATTGAAACTGGGACTATTTTTGTCAGAGATTTTTCCTTCTTTGAATCAAAGGCTGTTCTTTCGAGCTATACTGATATAGGCAACAGTGGCAAGATCACTTAAGTTCATCATCCTTTTTCGGCCAAATGGCATTCGGCCAAATGGCGTTCGGCCAAATGACCCGAAACCTTCTCCATAATACACGGTTCGTGGCTGCCATTCTCCATCCCACCCAACGCTCGCCAGTTCACGCTCCACCTGATCCGCCCATCGTACTCGCGAACACCAATTTGCAGGGATGTTGTACGGCATTCTCGCACATGCGTTGCCCACCGTATCCTTCCGGCTTTGGCCATCTTCTGGATGCTGGGTTCTCCGTAAAGTGCAGCGAGCTCGTGGTTCATACTTCTCCGCCACACATCGTTCTCCTGCACACCGCCGAAGATCATCCTTAGCACGTGTCGCTCGAAAACTCCGAGTGCTTGCAGGTCCTCCTCGAAAATGGTCCATGTCTCGTGTACGTAGAGAATCACCGGTCTCCAGCGTTTTGTACATGGTGCACTTGGTGCATGTGTGAATCTTTTCAGACCGCAGCTTCTTCTGGAGCCCATTTTTTTTTTTAATTCCAGTTCGGGTCTGTCACTGCGACCAGTTTTTAGATCTATTGTATCCTTAGTGTAGTGCATGTCGCATTACTCAATTGCCATTGAAGGGTATCGATTTTCATACAGTTTTTGTTTTGCTTTCTTAGAAATTTCTTTCTTATAGAAAACAAAACAAGAGCACTGATAATTGGCCATGCATCGGAAACCTAGCATCACCCATGTTTACCGCTAAACTCTCCCCAGTAAGAAGACCAGAGTTTTAACATTAGCAGCAATACCATTCGAATAATGTAACATGTGTTTAGTAATAAGGATTCTATTTCTTGAATGTTCCTTGCGTACTAACACTTTCCAGTATTCGTAGAGTTAGTGCATACCATCGCGTGGGGCTACTTTTGAAATGCAGGAATACTTTGGACACTTTTGAATATGGATTTTTTAATTCAAAATATGGTTCAAATCTATTTGATGTCTTTGGGACTATTATGAAGCAATATTTTCCTCTTCATATGGTTGAAATTGTTTTTCAAACAGACCCTTTATTGCTTGTAAGGACGTAAAAAACATCGAAAAAGCCAATAAAATAAATATAACGTATCAGAACATTTGCTTTGTATGCATTGTTTCTACAGTTCACAAATTTCAAAAGGTTGATCAATTCATTCAAAATGTATCAACGTAGCATATACAATCGAAAATTTAAAGCGTTAAACATTATAAATGACCTTTTCACCTAAATAAAGGATTGATGGTCGCTTTTTTATGTCTTTATTATAGAGATTTTCAGCCCTAGGCTGGTTCATCTCTTGAATATTGATGGTCGCTTTTTTAAGGCTGTTTATATTACAATATCACGCTGGTCATAATACCAAAGATAGCACAGAACCATCTTAAAACGCATATATTTATTTAAATTATGTACGATATAGTATGCTACAGTATTGGTACAATGTAGTTTTCTAAATAACAAGTTGTTATCGTCACATTACTACCTAGACGAACCCGGTCTTTTTCGATTCCGCCTGCCAACATTTATTTTGTTTTGGACGCAATCACCAACAGTCCAACCATTGCTGCTTTGCGTTGGAGGCGGGTATAGGGTAAACAGGTATAATATGCCCACTCTAAGCAGAAATGGCAATATATCTAAAATTGGCGCCTTATTCCATCTATTGTCCACTGCAAATCGTTATTCTAAAGTCAGTGAAGTGTTGCATGAGAACTTTACCTCTGGATGGGCGGCTATGAAAGCTTTGAAACGTTTTCCGAAAACGTTCCAAAATTTACCTTATCAAAACAAACATACGCCCCATCAAAAGAAAAACGTCCAGCCCCGTGATAAAACTGTACCAGGGGATAATTCCACCACATGCTTATCCTAGGAGGGCCTTTTAACAAGTTTTTAACTGCATAAAAGTTGCAAAATAACATAAGCGAACAGAACTAGCTTCGTTTACAATGAAGCCAGCTTGCAAGAGGTAAAATATTACGCCAAAAGCCTCGATTTCAGACTTTTTGATATTTTTATTGCTTTTCTATACCACTCAACTAACGGACCAGCTTGATGGCAATTAATCATCAATATTTAAGATATCCAATCGATCCCTCATGCAAAAAGCGCTTGAATCGCTAGAAAATGAAGGGGAGCGTTTTGCCCCGGTGGGGCGTATTATACTCTTTTACCCTACAACTCTGCCACGTTCCTAATGTTCTTGCGATAATGGCCATGTCGTCCGCAAAGCACAATTTACCGGATTTGGTGAGAACCGTAATCCGACTGTTGAGTCCGGCTCATCGCATTACACCTTCCAGAGCGGTATTGGAGAGTAGGCATGAGAGTCCGTCACCTTGTCGTAGTCCCCGGCGAGATTCGAAAGAATTGGATAGTTCTACCGAAACTCTTACGCAGTTTTGCACACCGTCCATCGTTGCTTTAATCTGTCTAGTCAGCTTCTTAGGAAAGCCGTTTTCGTCCAGAATTTTCCATGGCCGTTGATACTGTCGTATGCCGCTTTGAAGTCGATGATGGTGCGTTGGGACCTGGTATTCACGGCATTTCTGGAGGATTGTCGACCGGCCGTCGATGAAGCTGGCTTGATAACTTCCCACGAACTCATTCCTTGTAGGTGACAGACGATGGAGCATGATCTGGGATAGCACTTTGGTGATCGCTTTGAATTTCTTACATTCCAGCCTTTCTTGTGAATGGGGCAGATGACCCCTTTCTTTCCCTCCTCTTGTAGCTGTTCGGTTTTCCAGATCCTGACTATCAACCCGTGTAGACAGGTGGTCAACTTTTCTGGGCCCATCTTGATGAGTTCAGCTGCGATGCCATCCTTAGCAGCTGCTTTGTTGGTTTCGAGCTGATGAATGGCATCCTTAACTTTCCTCAGCGTGGGAGTTGGTTCATTTCCGTCCTCAGCTGCATTGACGTAGTCGATCTCTCCGTTGTCGTGGTCTCCCGTGCCTACGTCCTCCACGCCATTCAGGTGCTCGTCGAAGTGCTGCTACCACCTTTCAGTCACCTCACGTCCGTCCATTATCTCTGCATATTTCGGATCATGGTTTCATAAGAACGGCACAGCAGTTCCATGTCCTCGCACTCCGTTTCTTCCAGGCGACGATTTTCCCCCCGAAAGAGGCAGGTCTGTTGTTTTCAATTCTGTTTGTAACGTTCCAGGTTCTACCGGGTACCTTGCTGCAGCATTACCGCGCGTGCTGCGTTCTTCTCCTCCTACATCGCTATGCACTCTTCGTCGAATCATTCGTTTCATAGACTCCGTTCCACGTACCAAGTGCGATGACTGATTTTACTGTTCACCAGCAGTCCTTTAGAAGGGCCATATCGAGCTCGCTTTCGTCTGGCAACGCGGCCTCGAGATTCTGCGCGTATGCTGAGGCGACATCCGCTGGTTTCAGTCGCTCTAGGTTGTACCGTGGCGGTCGCCGGTACCGTACATTGTTGATGACGGAGAGTTTTGGGCGCAGTTTGACCATCATAAGATAGTGGTCGGAGTCGATGTTAGCGCCACGATAGGTCCTGACGTCGATAATGTCGGAGAAGTGCCGTCCGTCAATCAGAACGTGGTCGATTTGAGATTCCGTCTGATGTGGTGATCTCCAGGTGTAACGATAAGGGAGGCTGTGTTGGAAAAAGGTGCTACGTATGGCCATATTTTTGGAGGCAGCGAAATCAATGAGTCGTAGGCCGTTTTCGTTCGTTTGCTGGTGGGCGCTGAACTTACCAATCGTCGGTCTGAATTCCTCCTCCTGGCCTACCTGAGCGTTCAAATCTCCTATGATGATCTTGACGTCGTGGCTTGAGTAGCGATCGTACTCGCGTTCGAGCTGCGCGTAAAATGCGTCCTTGTCATCATCAGTGCTTCCGGAGTGTGGGCTGTGCACGTTTATTATGCTGAAGTTGAAGAATCGGCCCTTGATCCATAACCTGCACATTCTTTCGTCGATCGGCCACCATCTGATCACGCGCCTCTGCATATAACCCATCACGATGGAAGCTGTTCCGAGCTCGCGTGTGTTGCCGCAGCTCTGGTAGATGGTCTGATTACCTCTAAACGTTCGCACCGTGGATCCTTTTCAACACACCTCCTGCAGCGCTACGATGCCGAACCCGCGGTCTTTCAGTAGATCGGCGAGTATGCGGGTGCTCCCAATGAAGTTGAGAGCGAGATCTGCAGTTCCACGTTCCAAGTTTCCAATCACAAGTCCTATTTGTTTGCTAGGGTCGTTGCCTTTATTGGTCTCGATTCGTATTATTCTGTTGCTGGTTTTCCGTCACAATAGTTTTTTACGGCTGGCGTGACATCAACCCCCTACTTTCCAGAAGTGCATAGTGCACAGTGGAGCTTCACTGGCACTCGGACGTTGATCAGCCGCCCCTGACATGGGAATCAGACGCTGTTGTGAACTGCTCATCCTGGAGAACAGACGCTCAGGTTTGTAGGTTTGATGGAAATCAGTACCCTCAAATCAACACTATGCTTTTACGAACAATTAATTCATAAGTCAGAGCAAAGTCACATAAACAAAATCAAAAGATGACAAGTCAAAAGACCCTAACAATGTACGACAAAACATCACATAAATGATAATAATATTATGTACAAAAGCAATAATGTTATACATATTACAGCAGCGAGAGAGAAGAAACAAGCGACGAGAAAATCATTTAACAATTATAATACAGAAACAAAAAACAACGTAGATGATGAATAGATTCATACCAGTAGCATGTTAAGCACTAAGAAAACGGACACTCAAACAATCTACAACATATGCATATAGAAATACGAGAAGATAAGGCATTCGATCGAATACTGTTTCGGAGAAAAAAACAAGCGAAAAACTCAATTGATATTAATTGCAAACCCAACAACAGAGCACACACTTGATTACGTATTTATAGATGTATGTGCATTTTCAAATCGCTCCGCCGTAGATCCTAGAATCACCACCAGAATGTGAATGTCTTTTTTGGTTTGGTGTATCTGTTCGCTTGTAGCAGGTGTGAAATCGTAACACATTTCCGACTCGGTTCAACATTCTTTGTGTATCCATAGGGGACGATTAGTGAGTCTTATCAAAACAAAAACTCAAAAATATTGCATTATAATGTAACCGGTCAAAGAGCGAAGCGAATATGAATAAAAAAAAATCGTTAAATTTTAGTGATAACTGTGATATAGATGTCCTAATTGTCAATTTAAGCGCGATATTTCTAGATGAATTGAATTCTTTTTTGAATTATTTTTCAACAAAAAATCTCATTAATTTCGTCAAAGACAAAAAGTTAGGTAATGAAACGTATAGATTTTTATCGATTGTTATTTATTGACAGTTGTGTTTATAATGTGAATAATTATTTAAATATGTTGTCGAATTTGTTGAGATTTATCTGAAGCCCTAAGTTTAGAACTCTACAAATGTAGACGAGAACACCAACTATTAGGTTCGATCTCCACTAGAGATCGTTACAAATGACGTAGAAGCATTAGATTTCTACACTGCAAACGAAATAAAATTCTTTCTTATTTCGAGGACCAATTGTTTACTATGCCGTACTCACAAAGTAGTCATCAGATAAAAAGAAACACTAAAACAAATCGTTTAGTCAAAAATCAGTAGACGAGTAGACACATTAACATAGTTAAGATTCAATATAACTGTTAGTCAATTTCGATTTATTTAAAAACGAGTACCTTTAAGGCCATTTTTCCGTAGGAAGCACCTTGATTAAAACACATATTGAACACAAGCAAAAGAAAAACACTGAATCAAACAGTACGGAATCAAATTATTCTACACACACAACACTATTGAATCAAAACACAAATCCAGTGTAACAAACAGAACATCAAATGCATTTAGCCTGATTCAATAATACCTGTCTCACATAACATCATCACTCAAATGAAACGCTAGAGATACTCAGAAAATCATGTATATTGAAAATCAAAGATCAATAAAAAGTGACTCACTTATTAAAAAAAAACCGTCGATCTTACGTTGACTTTCAGTGACCTCTTCATCCGCGTCATATCACACATCCCCCAGCATAAAATTAAAAAAAAAATCCGAAAGCTTAACCCCCGCGGGAGCATAAATCATTCAAACGTATGTGAAACAACATATGACCATTTTCACACCTAATTGAATATGAAGAACCCATCCTCCCATCCCCCTTGGCCCCACACACACATTCCCCAGATTAATTTGGTTTATTCATTCTGGCATTTGATGACAATTTTTCCCTACCGTGTGTCGGTCGTTTGGCGCTCTGGCTGCCGCCCAGGTATCGATAATCCAATTAAAAGTGGCACCAACAGCAACAACCCGGTCAATCCAATCCGGTCGGGTAATCAATGGGATACCTGTTACGTCTGCTGACCCCGGCCCCATCCCATCCCAAAAACCCCGGGACCAATGGGGCGTTCAGCTGGAATGGACGGATGCCGTTGAGCAGAAGGGATACAATTATAATTAATGGTGGCTGGAAGGTAAATACATCAATATAAAAATTAATATAGTGTTCACATGAATTATATTAGCGAATGAGGGTAGGGACTGAGCATGGACATTGAATTCCAACTGGGCTTCGGCTGGTAGTTTCAATGCTACAATGTTGAGCTTTTGTCGGAATTACCCCAATAATTCTCCTAAAATTGAGGATATAACCAAGGATGCAACACATCCAAATTATTATCGCTTAGTTTTTGTAATAACTGGTAACTTATGATAATTACAGCGGGAGTAACCAAAAGAAAAAATCTGAATAAATATTGTATAGAATCAATGTAGCCCTTCGATGGACGATTTTCTTGTGAATTGAATTTTCATATTTTTTTGTGTCTAATATTCATAGCCTTAGCTGTAAAAAGTGCCCAAGAAAAAAAAATCAATAAAAATTTTCATAAAAATAAAATGTAGGTACCCTACAAACGGTTTGTCTGATTCATGTACTGCTTCAGAAAGATTTCAGACAATTAATTATGGGATTTATGGGACTATATTTTTTTTTATTTATGCAAAATTCAAGACAAATTTAAATATACAAAAAAAATCAATCATCGAATTCAAATAGAAATTCTCATTTGTCATTTTTTTTACAATAAAAATGGAACAAATTTTGATTTAATAATATTCTTTAATCGATATCGGATAGTCCAAGTGGCTTTAGTCCAAGAACCTAGAAACCGACAAGATAGCATTTACGGTCGACCTCTCCTTCCGGTAGCCGAACTAGTAACTCGAGAGACCATTTACACCCTCGGTGTGCCTCAACAGCTTGTTGAAGATGATCTTCTCATCGTGTAGCAGTATGTAAAATCAGCCTCTACCGATTCCAAAACTCTGGGAAAACTCCCTCGATCAGGCGTTTCTACCTAGCAGATCTGGACATCCCAAGAGCCTCTGCAACAGCTAGTTTACAGGCCAAGTTCAGAACTTTGTCCGCTAAGAGGTTTTGCAATCTCCGCAAGTTCCTCATTGGTGACTCTCTCCACATCGCCAGCCTCAGTCCCGGCTATTAAAAGAGACTAGGGACTACAATCAGGACGCGGAAGCCTGTCAACATCTCTGGACACTGCTCTCTAGGAGCTTTTACATCTCTTGTCTTGACCATCACCAGTACATGAATCTGAGTGAATATGAAAAATATTATCCTAAACGTAATCTTCTGAAGTCATGATAAACTTTGTCTTTCATTTCCAATCGAAGCAGTCATTGAGAGGGGTGTTGCGGGCACAGTTATTAAAGGTTTTCTAGGACGAATTTTTCGCGGTTTCTGTTTGTCGTAGAATACTTGAACTAATTGCTGATTCTTTCAAAACTCTAAGACTGAACACTTTCCCGCTAAAATTTTCAATTAGTTTCCAAGTGTATGGTGGGGCCAGAAATTCTTAATAAAATGTTCTTATCAATAAATACTTGGGTTTAATGTTCAGAACATTTGCCAGACATTTATTTTATGAAATACTTGCTTTTTTCTAAATATCTCCCTTAGGAATAAAATTTATTGGTGATTTAATCAATAAATTGCACTAGTATTTTTCTCAAAATAAGTTTCTGCAGTAAATAATCCATAAAATTCTCAAAAATAACTTTTCTTGCACTTCTCTCGTACGATCCTTTGGGACATAGGGAAATGGAACCAATTCGGAAGGGCTCCTATTTTGAGCATTTTTCTGCTATAACTCAGCCAATTTTGAACCAATTGACACAATTTTTGGAACGCGGTGAGATACGTAGAGTATCTAACCGTGTACAAAATTTTAAGTCAATTGGTTTCGAATTGACTGAGTTAAAGTGAAAAGTGCCCAAAATACCAGCCACTGCCCAAGTGGCTCGCTACCCTACTTCAGATTTTTTCAGGATTTCTTCAATAATGTAGGTTATAAATTATTTCAAAATGTCGTCAAAAATGCCCTTTTTCAGAACTGGATCTGTTTCAGGAAACAGGAAATTCCATTCTCGTAAAACAGTAGATACCCTGATTGATAAGCAAGCAATCAAAGAACTATTGATCCAAAGCTTTTTATAGCCTATTAGCATCATTTTTAAACTCTTGTTCGATGTAGAAGTTAGCATCTGAAGTCATCGTTTGTCTTAATTTGTCTAGGGATGCCTCACGAAAATCCTTTAATTATTGCTTCAGAAATTAATGGTTGATTAATGAGTCATCAAAACCATATGTTCGACACTTTTGTAACAGCCCTGCCACTATCTTGATGACAAATATAGATCTATAATAGACACTTATTTGGTAGAATATGTGTTTAAATTGATCGTTATTGAAGACTATTCTCAACTTGTCATACTTTACAAGATCATTGTTCAAAATTGTCAATGTTATAGTTTTGTTTGGAAATATTAAATAACCACAATTATATAAGTAGCAATGCTTTATACTTCTTTTTCAAATTGCCGAGAAATGAAATCAAAATGAACTTTTTCATGGGTTTCTTAAGGAATCTCTGAATTTTCTAGCAGCATTACTGCAACATATTGTCAACTGCTCCTTTGTGGAATTCTCAAGTATAACGTAAAAAAAACATTCTGATAGAATTTGCAATGTAATTCCAGCAAAAGTTTTTGAAATCCTAGAGAAAATAGATGTCGCATGATTTCTAGTGATTTCTAGTCGGTCACTATTAATTTAATTTATTTCGTGGGCAAGGAATATGTGTGCATCTATCCAACAATGCACAAATTCAAATGGTTATCGAGGAAGTTATAATATATTTAAAAGTTCTCATTAAACTATTAGGCCCGATTTCTTCACCCTGGCTTGAACCAAGTTTAACTATATGAGTAACCCCGGCTTACCGAAGAAATCGGCCCCAAGCTGAGATTCGGGCGTTATCCTAGTTTCGACATTACGCCAAAAAGAAAAGGAAGATAAGTGCGTAGCCAGATTTTCGGTCAGAGGAGCCTTAGCAAATTCATACCAACTACCTTTTATAACTAAACGTAACGCGATGAAACTGAAAATAATAACTCTATATTCTAAAAGCATTACTTCACTCTTCAGCAGTCAAGCTATTGTACATTGCGTTGCAAAAACCTTGCATATTCTGCACAAATCAGCTTGGTGCTGGTGGTAGTGGCCAATTTCTGGAAGGTTAAGAATTTTTTGCAATTTCTCATCGTAATAGGCTGTTTTACCTCACGCAAATCTGACAGGAAAAGGCCTACTTTCCCTCACCAAATTGGCAGTGCTGTAATAGTTCATTACAGCACTGATTTGCGTTGCGTAATAAACCATTACAGCACTGTTTTCAGTTTGGATCAACTTCATGATGCTTTCTGGACGCAGGTTTAAAAATGTGTGACAACTGCACAGTGTAACCTACTATGATCATATTTTCTTAAATATGGCTATGATCATCAGTGTGCAGATTGATGAAAAAGTTTTGATAAAAACTATCCTCTAGCGGTAATTTATGAACTTGCAAAAAATGTTGTACGCAACTCGGTGCAGAACTCGATTTTTACAGCACTCGTCGTAATTATCCAACTCGGCAAGCCTCGTTGGATAAATGTACGACTCGTGTTGTAAAAATCGTCATTCTGCACCTTGTTGCGTAAACTACTATTTCCTTAGTCATGCCCTGTTTTTTCTGGGGATTATATTTATTTTTTTTTTAATATCTACAAAACTATCGTAATAACTTGTAGCTAAACTCTTTTAGAAATTACGAACTCTTTTTAGGACTTACCAGGATAGTCCTTATGATTGCTTTCAAAATTTTCCCTAGTAGAACATAATGAGAACCCGTCCGAAGATATTTAAAAAAAATGTCTACATAATGTCTTCCATGACTAACTAGAGTTCTTTCAGTAATTAATCAACCAATTTGTGCATGCTTTATTAGCAATCTTGGATCTCTGTTCACTTGATAAACTTTCAATTGTATTGTTCCGACTACATCCTTGCCGGAATTTCTTCAACGACAGTTTATATACTCCTATGCAGTATACTGCCGTGAATCGCAAGTCAGTCCCATCTGTAAAAAGTAGGCATTGAGAAAATGGACTCTGAAGTTTTTAAATTCTATTTCTATGAGAAACTTCATAAAATCACCATAAATTGAAAACTTCTGCGATCATCATAAAACTTTCACACATTACTTCAAACATGAAAACGATACAGTGAAAAATATAAAACTGGCTAAAACAGTGTTAGGTTTTGTACTGGAGGGTACACTAGTTCGTAATGGGACTGACTTGCGATTACATTTCATTATGGGACAATCTGACTTGGTGTTGTTTTTCAATTTTACTGAACAAACTATATATTTTTATTCACGTAGCAGATAGATCATCCGAAGAAAGGTCGAAAACGGCCATTAACTCATTTTTGCCCAAAATGCAGATGGGACTGACTTGCGATTCACGGCAGTATAGTATAGTAAACACATCTCAGAAAAAAAATCTTATACAAATGTCAGTTTTCGTATTCCCGGTAGGATCCTTGAATGAATTTCTGAAGGTATTCCCATAAAAACTTTAAACTTATCACTAGAGGAAACCCTTAAGGTGTCCCTGTAAAAAATACTGATGGAAATCCCTTGAGAAATTCTTGAAAAAAAATATTGGAGGTTTTTCCGAAAAACTCTCGAATGATGGACTTCTCAGAAAAATCCTGGAATTCACCTGAAGGAATTACTGGAAGAATAGCTGGAATGTATTCCAAAAAATGTCTGGAAAAAATTAAGAAGGATTTTCTAGAGGAGTTTGCGGTGCATTTTCTAGAGAAATTCCGGGAGGAAACCCTGGAAGAATTCCGAAATAGTCTCCTGAAGGATTTTCTGGAAAATTGTCTGAACGCGCTTCTAGCTTGTGAGTTCAAAATAAGTCACAGTGACTGTAAAAAAACACAAAATATTTTCCTGAAAGATCACAGGAGCTGCAAGGGGAATTATTGAATGTACTCATGGATAAACTCCTTAAAGATTTCTCGGTGATAATTGTGGAAGAATTCCGGGATGACATCTTGGAGAATTTCCTGGCTCCTGTGTATCTCTTCAAAATTATCTTAAAGAATTCCAATACAAATCACTGGAAGATCTTCAAGTAATTCAAAAATCTTCAAATAACCCTGGGGAAACAACTCGGGTGTATCCCAGGAAAAGATGATGACCTGATTACTGAAATTTCTGATCGAACCCTTGAATAATTTTTTGAAAAAAAAACCGAGAGGAATTTCTGAAGGAACCATTACAGGAGCAATTTCTGTAGGAATCCTTGGAGAAATTTCTGAAAGTATACCTGGAGGAATCCCTGGATGAAATCCTGGAGGAATCCAAAGAGCAATTATGCGAGGAATTTCTGGAAAAAAAAAGTCTGAAAAAAACGCATCAGCAATCCTTTTAAGAATTGCTAGAAAAAAAATTAGATGAATACTTGAAGGAATTTCTGGGAATTCTTCAAGAAATCACAGGAGGAATTCCTGATGGATTTCGAAAGTTTCCTCCTGGAGAATCTTATGGACAAATTCCTGGCGGAATCCCTGGAGAAGCTCCAGGGTGAATTTCTGAAGCAATAATTAAAGGATTTCCGTGAGGCATCCCTAGACAAATTCCTGGACTAATGCCTGAGGCAATCCCTGGATAAATTCCTAGATGAATTCCTGGTGAATTCTTTAGAGGAATTCTGGAAGAGACCTCTAGAAGAAATCCCGGAGCAATCCCTAGATAAATTTCTAGAGAAATCCCTGGAGGAATTCCTGGATGTACCCGGAAAAGAACTCCCTGGAGAAATTTCTGAAGAAACCTCTTAAGAAATTCCTAGAGGAATACAACTTACTGGAGGAATTTCTGGTATATTTCTGGAGAAATTCATAAATTAATTCCTGGAGGAAACCCTGAAAGAATTTCTGCATGAATCGCTTGGAAATTTTTTTGGAAGAGTTCTGAAGGATTTCCCGCAGAAATTTTTGGATAAATTGTTGTACGAATTTCCGAAGAAATTCCTGGAGGAATTCCTGTAGCCATTCCTGAATAAATTTCTGGAGATATTCCTAAAGAAGTACCTGGGTTAATTACTGGAAAAACTCTTGATAGAATTCCTGGAAGAGTCCATGGAGCAATATCTGGATGAAATCCTGGAGGAATGCCAGAAGGAATACCTGAAATAATTCCTGAATAAATACCGGGAGGAATTTCAGTGGAATTTTCTGAAGGATCTATTTGAGGATTTCCTGGTGGATTACTGGAAAAATCCTTGAAGGAATTCATAGAGGAATCTAGGAGGAATTCATGCAGGAATCCCTGGAAGAATTCTTGGAATAATTCTTATCCAGGAAAATCCAGGAATTCTCCAGGAGAAATTTCTGGGGAAGTTTCTGAAGAAATTCCTGGAGGAGTTTTTGATGGGAATCCTGAAGCGCTGGAGCGCTTCCAAGTGAAATCCCTGGCGGAATTCCTGAAGGATTCCCTGAAAGAATTCCAGGAGGAATTCCTAGAGGAATCCCTGGAGGAATCCTAGAAGAAAATCTATTTAGAAGAATTCCTAGAGGAATCTCTGAAGGAATTTCTAGAGTAATCTCTGGAGGAATCCCTAGGGGAATCCGTAGAGGAACGCTAGAAGCACCTCTAGAGGAATTCTTCTAAAGATTTCTCCTGGCATTCCTTCAAAAACACTTACTGGGATTATTGAAGGCAATCTTCCTCGGATTCTTCCACAAGTTCCTTCGGTGTTTTCTCCAGGAATTCGTTCAGAAATTTTATCCAAAAACTTCTCATGAGATTCCTTCAGGAACTCCTCTTGATCATCATCCAGGAACTCAAGCTGGAATTCCACAAGCGATTCCTGCTGTGATCATTTAAGGAATTTCTTCTGGTATACTTGTTTGGGATTCTTTCGGGCAAGACTCATCCACGACCCCCTCCATTTATTATTCTTAAAATTTCTCATGGGTCTCCAGTTAGCCTAGTGGTTAAGGCTATGGATCGCCAATCCGGAGACGGTGGGTTCGATTCCCGTTCCGGTCGGGAAAGTTTTCTCGACTCCCTGGGCATAGTGTATCATTGTACTAGCCTCACAATATACAAATTCATGCAATGGCAGGCAAAGAAAGCCCTTCAATTAATAACTGTGGAAGTGCTCAAAATAACACTAAGTTGAAGCGAGGCAGGCTAAGTCCCAGTGGGGACGTAGAGCCATAAAGAAGAAGAAGAAGAAGAAGAAGAAAATTTCTCATAAAATTCCTCTTGGAACTCCTCTTACCCTTTTGGCACAAACGTGGAACGTGCCTCTGGAGCCGACCTACTGATACCTCTTACCCTTCCTCCAGCTGAAGTAATCCCAATATAAATCTCTAGAGGAAGCGTACAACACATGACTTGATGTTCACAGATTCTGTATATGAAGACGACTATCGACCATTCTGATGATCTTAACGTGGGCGACTTTTTATCCCTGATTGTGTGGAAACCCGTACAATAGCCATTATCATTACATTGAATGGTTTCTTTTACACTTCGAAAAACAAAATTTTCCGATTTAAATTTGGAAATGAATGGCATTCGAACGGTTATTTCAGTTAACCTCTCAGCCTCCTAGCAAAAAAAAAAAGAACAGACGAAGTGAGATGATAAAGCGAACATATTCCCCTATCCGAATCTAGAATCACATGTAGTTCGGCAAGTTGAGGACAAACTTTCGCTTCCAAAGAGCTGTCAAATGTTGGAAGGGGAATGGCGTTCAGTCTTTGGAGGAATAACTCAAAAACGGATTTTCAAGCTTTCATCCGACGTTTCGGTCGCTATATTGCGCCTTCTTCTGGGAATCTGTGGACAATGGTTCGATTTATGTTGTGTTTATGTTTGTGTTTATGCTACTCACTAACTATGCTCCGTTTTGTCGTCAGTATGAGCCCACAGCATAGGCCACATTTGTCCCAGACGTAACGTATCGCTACAACAAGAATTCACATGAGTACCAGGCAAGCATGCTGCGCAAGTAAACTTTCCGTCTGGTTTTACTTACTCTGCCGCCGCCGGCGGATGGATGGGATAAAATATCCGAAAAATATCCGAAAAAACTATCCGGGTCGCAGAACAGCGATGCAGTTGCCCGTTTTGGCGCCACTTTTACTCTGTTTGTGTTAACTCTTGTTGTACCGATTCGTTTGCCTGTTGGACGGCCTGGCTTCGTGTATTGTTTTTTAAAGTGTGTAGTACGCCGGCGTACGTATTGCTCAGATTGTCTGTATCGGTGCGCTTGTTCACTGTGTTCGGTGTGTTTATAATATGACATGTTTCTAGTATGTGTAAGTTTTGCTTCTTAAGACTAGCATCCACGATTCGTGTACGATCGAAAGCGAAGACATGGACCTTGGACATCGTATCGTTGTTCACCTGCATCCCCAAAGACTTGGTAATACGTGACGTCATCAACAACTGGGAAAACATCAAGCAACACACCGATATAAACCTGGACCTGTTCTTGGAGATGACCGAATTCTGTATCGATTGCAGCTACTTCCGGTTCAAGGGACAGTTTTACCAACAAGTCTTCGGCACAGCGATGGGCAACCCATTATCACCCACCATCGCGGATCTAGTGATGGAGACATTGCTAGACAACGTCGTGACGAGAGTGAGCTTCCCGTTCCCAGTGTTGAAGAAGTATGTGGACGACCTGATGCTGGCAGTTCCCAAGGACAAGATCGAAGAGGTGAGAACAATTTTCAACAGCTACCATGAGAAAATTCAGTTCACGGTGGAAGTCGAACAAGAAGGGAAAATTCCGTTTCTAGACTTGCTCTTGGTTCGACAGTCAGACCAAACGATCAAAACAGAGTGGCATATTAAGCCGATCGCCTCAGGGCGTTTCCTGAATTACCACTCCGCCCACAGCACAAAACAGAAGGTGAACGTGGCGAACAATTTCATTCACCGCGTCAAGACCTTCTCTACCAACGTCGAACCAAGTGCAACACGTGACATCATTTTCACCCAACTAAAACGGAACGATTACCCCACTGCAATGATAAACCGCCTCATCGATCGATCGAGGGAACGACAGGTTAACACCACCAATGATGACGTCACGAGCAGCGAGGAGATGATTTACCGATCGATGGTACATGTAGGACAGTTATCAGGAAACATCCAAAAAGTCCTGAGGAAGGACTATCCGAATGTCACCATCAGCTCGAAGAATGCGAAAACTGTAGGAAATCTTCTGCCTCCGGTAAAAGACGTTGTGGACAAGAACAGTAGATCAAACGTGATTTACAACATCCCATGTGCTAACTGCTCCGCGTGCTACGTAGGCATGACATCAAACAAACTACAAACGAGGATCTCCAGTCACCGCTCCTGTTCCAACCGGCTGGAAAACATGTGGGACCAAGGGAAGACGACGGAGGACGTGGAGGTAGCGCAGCTACGAGAACGAACAGCGCTGCTAGATCACTCGGCTGCCAACCGCCATGTCTTCGCTTTCGATCGTACACGAATCGTGGATGCTAGTCTTAAGAAGCAAAACTTACACATACTAGAAACATGTCATATTATAAACACACCGAACACAGTGAACAAGCGCACCGATACAGACAATCTGAGCAATACGTACGCCGGCGTACTACACACTTTAAAAAACAATACACGAAGCCAGGCCGTCCAACAGGCAAACGAATCGGTACAACAAGAGTTAACACAAACAGAGTAAAAGTGGCGCCAAAACGGGCAACTGCATCGCTGTTCTGCGACCCGGATAGTTTTTTCGGATATTTTTCGGATATTTTATCCCATCCATCCGCCGGCGGCGGCAGAGTAAGTAAAACCAGACGGAAAGTTTACTTGCGCAGCATGCTTGCCTGGTACTCATGTGAATTCTTGTTGTAGCGATACGTTACGTCTGGGACAAATGTGGCCTATGCTGTGGGCTCATACTGACGACAAAACGGAGCATAGTTAGTGAGTAGCATAAACACAAACATAAACACAACATAAATCGAACCATTGTCCACAGATTCCCAGAAGAAGGCGCAATATAGCGACCGAAACGTCGGATGAAAGCTTGAAAATCCGTTTTTGAGTTATTCCTCCAAAGACTGAACGCCATTCCCCTTCCAACATAATCACCAACAGTCGAAATTCGAAGAGAGCTGTCAAAGAAAATCCTTCCGAATGGAGACAGCAAATGGAAAATAAATAAAAGAAAAGGTCCTGCCTACAATGGGATTTGGGTTTACATTGGGAGGCGGGCGGGTAGCGCCGTCTAATAACAATCGATTGAGGATGGACCGAACTGGAACCATTTGGACGCTGCTAAACGAGAGAACGCGGCTGTTGATCGTAAAGTTTTAGCTTTCGAATGAACATATTGGGTTGCCACAGGTGAACTTGGAAAAGAAATCATACATTGTTAGGTTATAATCTTATTGTTATTATTAAAACTTAATTAGGTATGTCCTACTTTATTGTACTTAAAAAGATCATGATAATGCAATTATTAATGATCATCACAAAAGAAAGAAAGTATGAATATAACACTGACCGACAGTAACATACTAACAAAATTATCAACTTCGTAGTCGTGAGTGTTATCTTAATTCTACAAAATATCTGAAAAAGTCTATTGGTTCAGAACAGAAATTCAGAAACTTGAATGATACTAGCCCAAAATGAAAGGATGCTGCATTAAACATCCTCATTATCTTCCCCATAATCAGCGAGCAACTACGACATAGAATACATACGTTGTGAAAATTATGACGACGTGTTTACATTATTTTCCTGTTAGCACGTCTGGCTCGTGCCTCCGGGACACAGCCTCCGTACAGAGGTGAAAAATAAGTTGCGTCGACGCTACCGCCGCAACACGAGAAAAAAGACACCTACATCCAGTAGATTAGGTAAACCAGCCTAGCAGCATCCTGGAGGTACTGTTTGCATACAAGTTTTATTCATCCAAAGGTGCAAGTAGGTATTGCTTTCCGACCAGAAGCATACAACAAGATTACAACAAAATTATAACAAACTTTGTTGGACATTACTGAATTTGATATAATTTTGTCGTAAGGATTTTTCTATGCAAATATCCAAAACCAAACTATATTTTTTTTTTTATTTTTTTTTATTCAAACAAATGTTCCTAAAACAATATTTGTTACATTATGCATATTAATATAATCGCTTCTAACATGATTTCGTTACACTTTCATTGTCGAATTTATTGTATTCTTTGTTTCAATTTCGAAATTTGAAAAAGTTAAAAAAAAATACATTATTTCGTTCACTTGATCCCAAAGATTCACAAACAATAGTTATGCCAAAATTGTTCAACAATAGATAACAGAACTTGTTTGTAATTTAACAACCCGACTAGAAAATTGTATCAAGTTTGTATCATATTGTGTTATGATGTTATAATATTTTTCTTTAACTTAGTATGTTATAAACTAGGTGCAGGATGATGTTAAAATAACTGAAATTGAAAACACCAAGGATGTTGAACATGATTATATCACAATAAGATATAAATATCATGATATGTTAGGATTATGTTATGGATACACAGTTATGGATCACACACGATTATGGATCAATTCGATGTTTACGGTCAAATGTCGCCTCTCTGCACAGCATGACATAACATAGCATAGTCTTCATAGCATAAACACTATACTATGCCACTCCATGCCATGCTAAGCTGCAACATACGATCGTAAACATCGAATTGATCCGTAACCGTGTGTGATCCATAACCGTGTATCCACGGTATTTTTGTTACAATTTTCTAGTCGGGAAGTATGATATAATTCTGTTTTGATCATAACTCAATCTGTTAGATTTTTTTTATCTAGTTCGTTTATTTGGGGCTCAATCGCGTGTAACGCTTTACGGAGCCGAGGATCTTTCTTTGTACTTAATAGTATACATTATACAGAGTAATAACTTTTTAATGATATCTGTTAGTAATGGGTGGAAGCCAGGGTACTCGTGGCAGCTCGAGGTTAGAAGGTCACATTTTGAGGGATGGACAGGGTAAGGATTGGGCCAAAGGTTTCACAGCTGCTCATCCGGGGGTGAATCGCATCTTGCTAGCGTATTCGGTGCCTTGTGGTGTTGGTACCAACTTGTTGTGGGACTTGGTCTTCCGGATGGCCAGGAGCAGCTTGGTAACACAAAGAGGACAAAACAGAGGAGGAATTCCACAGAGTCATGTCAGTCGATCCTGAGCGACCATTTCAAAAATATCTGAAACTTTACCCAGTTTTTCAACTTCATCTAAATCACCATTTTTTTATATTAAACCTTCATATTCACTCACGACTAACTTTTCAAAAGGGTGTATGCGAAAATAGTTCAAAAATATTCTAAAAGCTGTACAGCAAAAACGGATTGTTCGATTGTTATGAATTTTTCAGCAAAGTTAGATAACTAAATGATGATTCCTTAGAAAATATACACTGTAAAAAATTTCTTATTTTACTTCAAAAAAATATGATCTTTGTCACTAAAACTCAAATATCTCAAAATCCTATCTTTTTACCAACGTCAATTTTTTAGGGAAAATAGCCCATTATATCAGCTATCTACCATAAAATTTTGATGATGGTAAACTGATAAACAAAAAAGTTATGACATTTCAAATATTTCACAATTTTTACATTTACTAACAAAAAAAAATTTTTTTTTCTGTGTAAATTATTTCGTGAATTATATTTTGATGCTGATTTTATTGTAAAGGCTACCGCCTGAATTAAACAAGTTGTTTTCATGATATTTTTGTTTGTTTATTCATAATTACTATAGTATCTATTTGAAAGTTAGACGCGATCCAGTGTTGTGATAAAAAATATTGAGAGTGTCATACTTTTTATTGTACGTGACTGATGAAAAAATCCCTTGATAAGCCTAGTTTGGTGTTTGAAAGGAATCGCTCAAGAAATTTCTTGACCGATTCCTGGCAGAAACTTTCCACTGTGACTGCCATTTGAACTGTCATTTCTTCGCAACTGCGTACTGTGATCGAAGAAAAACGGTTTCTTGGGCGATTCAGGCAAGGAATTTCCCATGCATCAAGATAGGCCGAAAAATTCCTTCCGAACTGCAAACAGCGCTATAGTTGTGAAAAGCTGTTGATTATAAGAAAAATGGAATTAAACTTATTTTTAAGACAAAAGCTGTATAATAAAAGTTTTATATACGCGTATACGTCTAGTTTATCTGCAAAAAAAAAAATACCTCTTAGAGAACAGACTTTATGATCGGAAGAATGCTAGTAACTTCAACAACAACAAATGCATGAGAGGTACATACCACAGACAAACAGACGAAACGCTTAGAACAATGTTCGTGAAAATCCATCGCCCAGTTCACACTACCTCCACCTGGTGGAAATGTTTCACGAAACATTGCGTTGTGCAATATCGTCATCAGAAGACGCTAGTGTGAAACGTCAAACGCAAAGAAAAGCGATGGGCGCTCTTCTGGTTATGAAAGCCACAAGCAAGATTCAAAATGATCGTTAAAGGCGTGGTCAATGAAAATTTCGTCAGTGTTACGTTTGTTTGTCTGTATACATACCATGACAATGCTCACGAAAAAGCAAAAAAATACTACCGCTATGGATATTAAAAATTTTATAGTAATTTTTTTCTTCAGCCAAGCAAACAACAAACAAACTAGTCAGTTAAAACTAATAAGTGATTTTGTTTATTATAATCTAACGAACAACATGAACAGTCGCTTTCTCGAAGGTCTTCAACTCAACGCTCTCTTGTAGACCGTTTGATGAAAAAAAAATGTTCAAAAGAGTTACGAAATCTCACCGAAAGCACCATAGATAAACTGAAAGAGACTGGTTATGCCCAAATTGAATACAAATTTACGCATTTGCACGTCCTGCCGTCTGGACTTTGACAAACGAGCCATCTGTATATCATCGGTAAAGCAGGGCGCAGGAAGTTCGTAAACGACAACAACTGAAAAATTTCCAGAAGTGCTAAGTGCAGAGAGTCATGCCACCGTATCATCAGTGATATCTGATTAAACAATTTAATCACGCCTCTTTTCATAAATGCTTTGAAATATTCTTCAACATCTATACCCATTTCAATGATTTTAACGTTGCAAAACACGCTTTCAACATTCATCTTGAAGAAGAGGGAAAACACGTGTCCTCAAATGTAACAGCAAATTATAATGAATAAACGACTAATGCGCGGAGGGCGTGATAAAATCGGAACATTACTGTACATATAGTATACATAATACATAATAAAAACAGCTTGTTATACTCACGCAATGCCATTAACAATAAAATCAGTATCAAACTGCGATTTCCGGTCGAAATAATTTACACTAAAAAAAAAACATTACTAAATGTAAAAATTGTGAAATGTTTGAATTGTCATAACTTTTTTGTGTATTAGTTTATCATCACCAAATTTTTATGGTAGATTGCTAATACAATGGACCGTTTTCCCTAAAAAAAATTACGTTGGTAAAAAGATAAGCTTTTGAGATATTTGAGTTTTTGTGATAAAAATTATATTTTTTAATGTTAAAAAAGATTTTTTTTTCACGGTGTATATTTTCTTAGGAATCACTATTTAGTTATCTAACTTTGCTGAACAATAAAATCAGCATCAAACTGCGATTTTTGACCGAAATAATTTACACAGAAAAAAATATTTACCAAATGTAAAAATTGTGAAATGTTTGAAATGTTATAACTTTTTTGTTTATTAGTTTACCATCACCAAATTTTTATGGCAGATTGCTAATACAATGGACCGTCTTCTCTTAAAAAATTACGTTGGTAAAAAGATAGGGTTTTGAGATATTTGAGTTTTTGTAACAAAAATGTTATTTTTTAATGTTAAAAAAGATTTTTTTTCACAGTGTATATTTTCTTAGGAATCACCATTTAGTTATCTAACTTTGCTGAAAAATTCATAGCAATCGAACAAACCATTTTGGCTGTGCAGATTTTTGAATATTTTTGAACCATTTTCACATACACCCTTTTGAAAAGTTAGTCGTGATTGAAAATAAAAATTTGATATCGAAAAATGGCAATTTAGATGGAACTGAAAAACTGTGCAAAGTTTCAGTTCAATAGAAAATCATGATTTTAAAAATTTCCTTAATTTTGATGCTGTTGCTTGGAATCGCTCAGAGAAAAAAAAACCGGAGAAGAAAACACAAGCAAATTAAACTTTTATACCAGCAGAGCGAAGAAAGTCGAAAATACATCCCATGTATGTGACATCGCGGGTCCCCAACACATCTCTCACAAGAACAAAGGGTTGTCTACATCGGGCCTCAAAGGTATCCAATAGTAGCGCTCTGGAGGCGTCATTATCTGGGCATTGCCAAACTACGTGGTCGATGTCATCATAACCGGAACCGCACTTAGTACAAACATTGCTCAACGCGAGGTTAAATGCGCGAGTAAATGCGCGTCTAGCGAGTAATGGTTGGACATAAGTCTTGACATCACGCGAATGAAATTGCGACTTACTTCCAGGCCATACCACCACACTCGCAAAGAAACATTAGGATTAATGGAATGTAACCACCGTCCCAGCTGGCCATCTCGCCAATCATTTTGTCAACTTTGAAGAGAACTCTGGCGAACAAAATGGAAAAATTCATCATGTGAAATTCTTCTATCATAGATCTCACCTTCCTGTGCGCCCACCTTTGCGAGAGAGTCCGCCTTCTCATTGCCATAAATTAAGCAATGTGAGGGGACCCATACAAAGGTAATCTTGTATGATCTTTCGACCAGTGCACCCATCTGCTCCCTTATTTTTGTAAGAAAGTAAGATGAATGTTTTACAGGTTTCATCGACCGGAGTGCCTCATTCGAACTAAGGCTATCCGAGAAGATGAAGAAATGGTCTACGGGCATCTTGGAAATCATCCCCAAAGCGAAGTTGATTGCTGCCAGTTCAGCAACATAAACCGAACAAGGTTCCTGAAGTTTGCGGAAGGCGGTGAAATTTTCATTGAAGACACCGAAACCAGTGGATACATTTATGCGAGACCCATCAGTGAAGAATCTCTTACAGGAATTGACATTTTGGTACTTTTCGTTAAAAATGCGAGGAATAGATAGACATCGAAGTTGATCTGGTATTCCATGAATAGCTTGTTTCATGGACAGATCGTATTTAACAGAGGTACTGTCATTAGTGAAGTGTACACGGGGAGGATTATAACTTGGTAGGCTTATGTCAGATGACATGCAGAACAGATAGATTCTCATGAATTTTGATTGAGTGTTCAGACTGAGCATTTCTTCGAAGTTTTCAATGACAAGTGTGTTGCTCACTCCACACTTGATAATTAACCTTAGCGAGAGCTCCCAGAATCGGTTCTGGAGAGGTTTCACCCCTGCCAGGACCTCAAGGCTCGCTTTATGCGTTGAGTGCATACAGCCGAGAGCAATACGCAAACAACGGTATTGAATTCGTTCCAACTTTATTAGGTGGCAGTTTGCTGCTGAGTGGAAGCAGAAAGAGCCATACTCAATAACAGAGAGAATAGTCGTTTTGTAAAGTTTTATGAGGTCTTCCGGGTGAGCACCCCACCATGTTCCGGTAATTATGCGTAGAAAATTGATCCTTTGTTGACATTTTTGCACCAAATACTTGATTTGGGTACCCCAAGTGCCTTTTGAATCAAACCAGAACCCAAGGTATTTCGAAGTCAAAGACTGGTTCCCAAAAGATTGAGTTTCAGTTGGGCTGGGTTCCGCTTTCTAGAAAACACAACCAATTGAGTTTTTTGCGGAGCAAACTCGATCCCTAAATCTCTTGCCCAGGTTGACAGATTATTTAGAGAATTTTGCAATGGTCTTTGCAACATTTCTGCATGTGGGCCTTTTAGAGAAACCACAGCATCATCTGCAAGTTGTCTTAGCGTGCATTGTCCTTCCAAGCAACTATCAATGTCTTTCACGTAAAAATTATAAAGCAAGGGACTTAAACATGAGCCTTGGGGTAGGCCCATGTAACTAATTCTGGAAGTTGTCAGTTGTCCGAGATTGAAACTCATATGTTTTTCTGACAACAAACTATACAAGAATTATTTAAAATTCTTGGAAGTCCACTATTGTGCAGTTTTTCTGACAATATTCCTATGGAAACTGAATCAAAGGCGCCCTTAATATTCAAGAAAACTGAAGCCAGTTGCTCCTTTTCCGCAAAGGCCAGTTGAATATCTGTTGAAAGCAACGCTAGACAATCGTTTGTTCCTTTGCCCTTGCGAAACCCGAACTGTGTATTTGAAAGCAAGTTATTCGATTCGACCCAATGATCGAGTCGTGATAGGATCATTTTTTCCAACAATTTCCTTAAGGGCGGACGGGACGGTCGAGGAAATATCCGCCATTGCTCTGTTTCTTCTAAGATGGTAATCTCAGATTCTACTTCGTATAATGGAACAAAACTCTATCATTGTGTATGCTCACTAGCGTGGGACACCAAACGACATTTTACTCCTGTACACTTTTTGAGTTCCATTTTGGTCCCATATCAACTGTGCAAAATTTCAGCTTGATCGGAGAAACTATATTTTAGCGCCAGCCATTTTAAGTTTTCGTACGATTTATTATGGAGAAAATCACTTTTTTAAAGAAAAATTGCCACAGGTTGCCCCTTAACCCCTAAAAATAAATCGATGAATGTTTTCTGTTGGAAATTTTACGAGGAACCAACCCTTCGAACACCGCAAAGCGATCTAAGGCATGTGGAAAAAGTTATTGATTGAAAACCGAATGACATGCCAACGCTGTTTAACATGTAAGGAATAACAATAAATAATAAAATCTCCTAATTTTATCGATCGGGGGAGGCTTAATAACTTTTTCTACGAACGTCGCATCGGTTTGCGGCCTCCGGAGGTCTGATTCCTCGTGAAGTTTTCTACAGAAATCATTCATCGACTTATTTTTAGTGACCTAGGGATGACTCCTAGCGATTTTTCTTTGCAGAAGTAAAATTTCCCCATAGTGAATCGTATGAAAAACTAAGAATGGCGGGCGCTAAAATATAGTTTTTCCGATCGATCTCAAGTTTTGCACAGTTGATACGGGACCAAAGTAGAGCTCAAAAAGTATACAGGAGTTAGAGTTTTTTCCATTTTTTGTATTTTCCCATATAGGGTATTTGTGCCTATCTTAGTCTCATTAAGGATGTGCAACATGAAAAATCACTCACAGCGCAATGTATACGCTTCAAACTTAATGATACAAACCTTTAACACACGTGCTCACTTCCACTGTTGATCTTACGATGCACTAGAGTGGGATTTACCTTCAATATTTGATTTAAATGCGATCACAAATCGCGAGCCACTCGCACCTATCTTCAGCACACCGTAAAATTTTCATCTCATCGCGGTCCACCGGGTGGCCCCTTATTCATCTCAACAGTATTTACAGCAAATCCACAACCACTCTCACATTTTCTCATCGTAGAGCATTCTGCACTCACCCACTAACGCACTCCCTTTCCCTAGCAGGTGACAGTTTCATTGTGATTGTTTTCCTCTCTCGCAAAGGAGAAGTCATAACAATGTGCGGCGCGACGAATCGTCTATGCTCGCTCCCCACGTTTTGCACTCGCATACATTCACAGCTGATTGGCAAATCAGTGCTGCCGAACTGGATGATAGTTCGTAAAGCTTGAGCGGTAGCAGCATATTTAGATGAAAACCAAACCAAATATTTTGAAAGAAATGGCGTTGGAAAATGAAATTATTGATCGATTTGCGTAGAAGTTCGATTACCAGGATGTTAAACCAAGAAACGACCATATTCTGATTGAAAAAACATCGTATTTGTAGTGACCAAATCTCATTCAATTAACTACTTGTTTCTTGATGTCTGGCACCGCTGTGATGCTTGCTTTGGTGCTTCGGCAGAGATGTGCGCCGCGGTTAAAACATCATTTTTGGTCGTCGGCGGCGGCGGCGTTAAAAATGAGAATTCAATATTTCGCTCTTTTACATCTCATATAGCGAAACATTTTAACAAACTATACTTTGCATATGAGAATGTAAATACACTAAAACCTCAATTTATGCATGTTATTTTAATGCACTTTTTAATTTATGCACCTTTTTTATGACCTGCATAAATTAAGGGAAAGCTACTCAGAACCAATATTGTGCATAAGAATATTTAATAATGACGGTAACTATTGCAACGGCGGCTAAAGGGTGTTTATAAGGATGAGCAAATGGAAGTCACAGGGGAGTTTCAGGGGGTTCCCAGGGGTTTCCGCGAGATACCAGGAGATCTCCGGGGGGTTTTCGGGGGTCTGAGGGGATTTTCGAAAGCATTGCAGAGAGTTTCAGAGGATTTTCGACGGGGTTTGGAGGCGTTACTGGTACGTTTTCGGGGGTTTCCGAGGATATCACGTGCGTTAAACGGGTGCAAGTGGGTCTTAGATGGATTCGGAGGCGTTAGGCAGGCGTTTTTGGGGGTTCAGATGCGTTACATTGGGTTCGAGGGGATTTTAGAGGGATTTTGGAGGCATTTCAGGAAGTTTCAGAGCATTTTTGGCGGGATTCAGAGGCCTTATGGAGGCGTTTTCGGGGGTTTCGGAGCGTCGCAGGTGCGTTACATGGGGTACGAGGCGGTTTAAGGGGAATTTTGGAGCCATTTCAGGAAGTTTCAGAGCATTTTCGGCGGAATTCAGAGGCGTTACGGAAGCGTTTTTTTTATGCACAAATTTCCCTCATTTTATGCCTTTTTTAATTTATGCACCCCCAGCCATGTGCATAAATTGAGGTTTTAGTGTAGTAACTTGTAATTGCGCACTCGTATATAGTGCGGCAGACAATTAAACGTTCCATAATAAATAAAAAAATCTATAAGGCGCAGTCCACAAATTACGTAACGCTCTTGGGGGAGGGGGGTAGTATGGCCAAGCGTTACGGCCCATACAAAAATTTTTGGATTTCCATACAAAAAAGCGTTACGGAGGGGGAGGGGGTGGGGGGTCGCAAAAATATAAATTTTAGCGTTACGTAATAAATGGATGCTGCCTAAATAATTCTTAAGTTATGGCATGAATTGAATTATTAGAACCTGAATTCTTCAGATTTCATTACATCGGAGAGAATTGGGTTGATTTTGAAATTCCTCACATTTTGTATGTATGTAATGAAAAATTGACCCCCTCAATTATAAACGAACGTCGTTATGACGTCACGCGGGGAAAATCATGCATGCTGTCATTGCATGCTTTATACACCTTGTGTGAAGAATATGATATTTGCTAGGATTTTTATATGATGATATATAAGTGACTAAAAAGTAACTAAAATCTCAACAGGATCATTGAACGAAATATTTTGTTTATTCGGCAATGAATGACATGCATTCATTTTGGGAGCGTTTAAACTTAAATCGATTATTTTCTGAAGATTATTGGGGAAATTCTAAGTTCGGCGGCGTGGTGAGTTTTAAGCTGGCGGCGTGCTAGAAAATCAAAACATCCGGCGGCGTGAAGTAATAAATCTCGACGGCGCACATCTCTAGTCCTTGAGACAAAATGAGATGAATATAGGTACTAGGCCGAAGAAGGGGGCTTTTACCCTAAACCGTGTACCAGGCTAATGCTCACTTGCAGTGCATATGCTGATTGTTTTTCAGCCTCATCTGTGCGATAGAAATCGAGATTACCATCTTCAAAATCGCGAGGCAAATTGTTAGAAAGAGAGGGAAGATAGGAAAAATAACACAGCGTCCCGATTCACCTTAAACATGATAACATAGCAATTGGGCGGTATGGATTATGATCAGACGCTGGTTTACCAGGCTTTTGAATTCATTCCCAGTTGTGCATTTGGACGAGTCGGACGTGTGCTCCGTATCTCACCACGCGATAGACCTCGTATAAGTGGAGTTTTTTCCCCCGCAAGTGCGGAAGGTTTTTTATATCGTACGTTTTCCTGCTTGTGCGAAGTGTAGTGTCGCAAGGTGGTATCCAGCGCAACCCGGGAAGCGAGGTGCTTGCATCATCGTACATCAAAGAAGAAGCATCGCATCCAAGAAAGTCATCTTTATCGCCATCATCAGCCCCTCCGTCATCGAAGAGGACGGCGGCGACGGGTGCGAAGGCAGACGCGACGGACAGCTTTACCATCGACCTGCCTGTGCACAATGGTCGGAAAAAGATAAAGTTCGGCCAAAACTCTTTTTATGTGTTTAATCGAAGTTATAGGTTGTCTATATATGTTATATAGTATTTTTAGTGTTTAAAAAGGGATATTCAAAAATTGCGTAATTTCAATAATTTCAAAAACGGTAAAAATTAGTAAACCCCACATTTTTTTTTAGTTTTTTGTTAGAAAATCAATTTGAATTTAAATAAATGATCATCTTTCGATCAAATTCAATCAAGTTTGTTCAAAACGTGTGAAAAATGTGAAAGGATAAATTTTATTTCAGTAAAAAATGGAAAAATAACGTAAAATATAAGAAAAAACATAACTTTTTTAAATAGCTCTAATTTGAAAAACTGCAAATTTCTGCAAAATATTTAAACGTTTTTAGGCAGCTCTAAGCATGATGTTTAAGATGTACTATTCGAAATTGCGGCGACACGTGACGACACGAACCGTTTTTTAACTTAAAAATTACCAAAATTTCTATGGTACATTATATGAAAATTTGAAAAGTTTAGTGACATATTAATTTTACACCATACGTGCATTCAAACAGTCCAATAACAAGCTTTCATGTGCTGGATAACTAAAAATATATATTCCATTCTCAAAATATATTTATTTTACTTTTTTCGAATAATTCATTTTTCAATTTTATGACTTAGGCCACTTTGGCAGTGAAAATGTCATTGAAATACAAAAGCTGGTATGCTTTTAATTAAGAATCATAAAAGTACAATACATTAACTTTGTTATAAGGTGAAATAAAGTTTAAAAATATCAATTTCGTTTTTTGAGAGTTTTGGCCGCCCCTTTGTATGGAGCCCGACCAATGTGGCTGTGATAAATATCTACCTGCTTCGGTCAGATAAGTATCACTCTTTCGATACACTCTTTTGTCCGCCCAATTTGTTTTGATCGCTTTTGTCTATTGTATCCCCAGTCCACATTCGACCACGTGTTTTTTTTTGACATCCATAACAGTGGTTCCCAAACTACTGTATACGGGTAAGGGTGTACAAACTTTAAATAATACATTTTTTTTTTGTTTTTTTTTTATTAGCTATTTTTTCTTTTTTTTCTATACCGTTTTTTTTTGCATCCTACAGGGTGCGCTTAAATAAACATAAGAATTGAATTCGTATATTATTAGTACAAGTTTTTTTTTTGCTTTATTTTTTTTTTTCTATATATTATTAACATTGTTTGGTTTACAAACCAAACAGTTGTCGTCCTAAGGAAGAAAGTGCACTGTAAATACTTTAAGGTTTTTCTCTTCCTCTTTTGCACTTTTGAGTTATTTTCCATAAATTTGTTTCCACATGGATGATTCGATTGGAGGCGAAACGCCTCCCAATGATATCATTGCTCGTACGCGGTTTTATCAGCCATCTTCGCCTGGACCTTGGGTTGTCTATTTCCGGCGCAAATGCAAACCATTGAATATGCTTTCGATTTCTCGAGAGCTGACGCGTAAGTATCCTGGGACCGTTATTCACCAAGTGAAAGCATCCAAGCTGCGTGTTACTGCACCTAGCTACAAAGCAGCAAATGAAATTGCTCAACACGAAGCGTTTACTGTTGAATACGCGGTCTATGTGCCAGCACGAGAAGTGGAGGTGGAGGGGAAGATCCTCGACGAAATGCTGACATGTGAGGACATCAAGACCGGCTTTGGTCGATTCAAAAATAGGTCAATTCCTGATGTGGCTATCCTAGACTGTAAACGCTTATCTAAGGTTTCCATGGAAGGAAATAAAAAGGTGTACTCGCCTTCAGCGTTTTTTCGAGTGACTTTTCCAGGTTCCGTCCTCCCGGAATTTGTTGTAATTGATGGCGGTTTTTACCCAGTGCATCTTTTTAGGCCGAAGGTTTTTAATTGTACCAAATGCAAGCAGTTTGGTCACAGTGATAGCTTTTGCGACAACAAGCCTCGTTGTGGCAAATGCAACCAAGCTCATTTGGAGGACTCTTGCACACAGGAAGCGGAAAAATGTAGCTACTGTGGCGGAGATCCACACGACTTGCAAGTTTGCCCGGCTTACAAAAGACGCATTCGAAATGAGAGTCGCTCTATCATAAAGCGCTCCAAACAGACATATGCGGAGATGGTGAAATCTTTTAAAACACCAGATTCCGTGTCTGAATCAGCTGTCCCAGTTGAAAATCCCTATCAGGAGCTGTCTTCCGATGATCAGGACGATGGCGAAACTGATGAGGGTGGATCTCTTTCGGAGGTACACGCACCTGGAAAAAGGAAGTCATCATCTTCCCCGGGATTGCGCCGAAAGGTCTTTTTAAAGTCTTCCCTCAAAAGTTTGCCTAATGTTAACCCGTATCGGCCTGAGTCAGCGCATATGAACTAAAAATGTCGCCGTTCAGCGAATACACATCGGATTTGGATAATTTTTTGACAGTACACTCGTACATATGTCTAGTTTGTAAAAGTGGACAGAGAACGTCGGAATGGTCCCTATGGCCGGAGTTATTCCGGTGGGTCACTGGGTCAGATTCGTATAAAAAGGGCTGTTTTTCGGTACACAGAGTGTTTGCCATTATGATTCGCTATTAAACTCACTCTATTTTCACTAAAACTTATACCTCTGTAGCCAAATATTGTTTCCGCACAGTTTTTGACCATTTAGGAACTACCGGATGTGGCCACCGGACATAATCTCCGGAGGAACCTGCCACATACTGTATACTGGGGTACACAACCATAACCCATTTTTTGCAGCTCTATGTACTGACTTTAGCGGTATAGTGTCTTAGAAGATTTTGTTCTGTATACTGAACTCTTTATTTTGGGATTTTCACTTTTGTGATTAATCCACCTAAAAGTGCGACAGAAATTCACTTTTTTCAAAAATGAAGATAGGGTGTTGGTGTCTTCTGCAAAGTTGTAGAAAAATGTATTGTTGGAAAGTTTGCCGAACCAACTATAACCTTATTTGCTTAATTTTAAGAGATATGTGTCGTTTTTTGTGAACGACCCCTCAAAATAGTTTTTTCGTTATATCTTTTTCTGGGGATTTATGGTAATTTTCGTGTGTTATACAAAGTTGTTTTTTGTTATGAAATACACCTCCTTCTGCTTTTTTATCATTGGAATAACGCTCCAGGTGGAACAGAGCCGGCATCTCAAGAAAAACATAAATAGATTTTCTTAATGAGTCCTTGGAGAAATCCCTGGTGGAATCATGGAATGAATATTAAGGAATGATAATAGGTCTCTTGCAGAATTAATTGAAGGAATTCCCCTTGCGATAACAACCACTAGCGTAGGCAGCCTTTTCTTTTTTTCATTAATTCTTTTTGATAAATACTAAGAAATGCGGGATGAAGGGAAGTGCAAGTCCCTAGTCTTGTGTATTTACAACTGAGATTCCTATAAAGGTGCTGCTGTGAATCCTCCAGATATTTCTTTAAAATTTCTTGCTGTGATTCCTTCAGGGATTTCCAGTAGTATTTCAAGCAAAGTTCCTAAAGAGAGAAATCTGGAAAAATCATTGGAAATATCTATAGAAATCCTTGGAGAAATCACAGAATGGAAGAATTTCAGCATTTCAGCAGGAATTCCTTGGGACGTTATCCAAAGATTTCTTCATATTCCCAAGAGTTCCTCTTGACATTTTCAGCGGATTTCTCCAAGTGTTTCTTCAGGCATTCCTCTAGAAAAACTTCTAGGATACCTACCGTGATTTCTACATTGATCCATTGTGTGTTATTCTCAAAGTTCTGTGCCAAAGTTATCCTGAATCGGATTCAAAAGAAAACAGACGTGGCTCTCCGGCGGCCGGCAGTTGACTATATTATCACGCTCCGTATTATACTGGAGCAGGTGAACGAATTCCAAGAGTCCCTCTTTTTGGTGTTCATTGAGTACAAAAAAGCTTTCGATCGTCTGAGCCATGAAAATCTGTGGGGCGCCCTGAGACGCAAAGGAGTTTTGAATAAAATCGTCAACCTCATGGAAGCACAGTACGAGGCTTTTACATGCAGAGTCCTGCATACCGGAGCTTTGTTGGATCCCATCCGGGTAGTTTGGTACTATCACCGCTACTGTTTCTCATCGTAATCGACAAGATCATGGTGCGGGCGATTGACCGTGAACCAAATCGTAGGCTAGTTTGGCAGTCCATTGCAATGGAGCATACTAGACCAACGATGCTCTAACATGCAGAATAAGCTCGACGACCAGATCGAACGCTCTTCTACACGCTTAGAAAAAATGACGGATTACGGCAAATTTTTACCGTAATCTCAACAGCTGAACGTACGTTAAAAAGTTCGGTGATTTTTCAAACCACCGAACGTACTGCGAATCTCAGGAAAATGCATCTGTCAAAATTACCGGAACGTTCGGTACTTTTTATAAATTTACCGTAAAAAACGCAGAACGTTCGGTATTTTTGTTTACAAATAAATTCTCAATATAACTGAACGTACGGTAAATTTTACAAATTTACGGCGATTTTATGCGAGCACAAAAAAAACAATATTTTCATAAAAAAAACGTCGATGATGGGATTGAATACATGACCTTCTGATCAGGAACCACACTTGCTGCCACTGTACAAGAGAGGCTTGCTTGGAGATGATGCGCAAATTCTAAAAGAACTGATGCTCGAAGCTGCCGGCGTGGCAAACGCATTTTACAGTAGTACGGTAAAATAGTCCCATCACCGATCTGTTCGGTAGAAAATTCACAGGTCTCCTGTAAATTTGTCTGATTTCACCGGTTCTTCGGTGATTTCTTAGATTTCACCGATTTTCTCCTGCTATTTCATCGATTTCGCCGTAATACTGTAGTTTGCTTGTTTACAGACCAGTTTCGGTGATTTTTTTCACCGAATACTGTAATTTATTCTAAGTGTGTACGGGCGGGTCCACCATCAACGTCAGCAAGACCAAATCGTTGTCTATCAACACGGATCAAGACGGCTAGGACTGCTTTTCCGAATCTACGAAATCCAATCAGATCAGTCATCGCATCAAAACTCGAATTTTCATCTCCAACGTGAAATCTATGTTGTTGTATGCCAGCGAAACGTGGTGCGTTTCAGCAGAGACCATACAAAAGCATAAGAATGCAGTGGACAATGAACGAGCTAACGATTCTAGTGTAGCTCCACGGCCCAAAACCACAACATCAATTGGCGAATCAAGAAGCGAAACTAATAAAAAACGTCCGAAAAGCCTCCCAATTAAACGCATGGGAATCAATGTTCATTGCTACATTCGATCGTCCTCTAATGAATGAGGATGATCCTCTAACAACCTCGCCGCTCTTCCACTTGACGGAACGGATAAAACAACAATAACAACGACCTCCCCCTGACGTATACTGTGCGCAGTACGAAAGTGTATTTGTGTGTAAATAATCAGTCGGACATCGTCCCGTAGATGGGCAACTTCGAGCCCGAAACCGGTCGACCAAAAAGGTAATTTTTAAAGTTCCTTTTAATTAGTAAGAACTATAAGTGTTGTGTTCCGTCTCGTGTTCGCGTATTTTGTGACCATACAAAAGCTACAGATTTTCATCAGCCGATGTCTGCAATTTATAATTCGGGCCTGGTGGCCTCACAACTAAATTCCGAGTACTGAGCTCCATCGACGATGTCATTTGAAATTGATATCAACAGAAATTCGAGAACGTAAATGGAGGAAGTCGACCACACACCACGAAAGAACGGAGTCGAAATCTGCAAGCAAGCGCTGGATTGGCATCCGGCAGGACATCGCAGCAGAGACAGACCCAGGGGCCCGTGGCGACGAAGCCTCAACAAGGAAATCAAAGAAGGCGAACCTGCCCTGGGTCGATGTCGAGGCAGAAGCCAGCAGCAGCCCAGGATGGAGATCTTTTACGTTGGCCCTATGTACCCCCAGAGGTGCTCAGGATACATGAGTGAGTGAGTGATTCCTGCAGAAGTTCCTTCTGTGATTGCTACAGAGATGTTTTAAAGGTACCTCCAAAAATTCATCATGAAGATTACTCAAGAATGCGTGCTGAGTTTCCGCCAAGATTACTTCATATGATTCCTACAGGAATTTCTTCCAAAATTATCAAATAATTTCTTCACAATTTCACCCAGGTTTTTTTTGCCGAATTCCTCTAGTTTTTTTTTTGTTTTTATTAATGTGTATTTTAACTTATAGCTAATTCTACACTTGAATTCCTCTAGTGATTTTTCTCTGAATTCTTCTTCGTATTCTGGAAATCCTCTTCAAATTTCTTTGAGAATTCCTGATGGTCCTGAAATGGTACTGTGGGTTTTCCGGGCTTTCGTGGTGGGAATCCTACAAGAAGTGTTGCTGGAATTCTTCTAGCTATTCCTGCTAGAAATACTTCAGGAGGATTCTCAAGAGCAAAAACTTCAGAAATACCATCTAGAAGTGCTTGAGAATTCTCAGCAAGAATATGTGGAGAAATCCTGGTAGAAGTTCATGAATGAATCCGTGCAGGAATTTCTAAGGTTATTCCGAGAGAAATTATTGGAGGAATCCTTGGGAAAATCCCTGAAAGGAGAAGCAATTTGCGGAGGAATCCTAGGAGAAATCCATGGAAAAATTCCAGAAATTTCCAGGAGAACTCATCAGACGTTTCTAGAGGAATTCCAAGAGGATTTCTCAAAAGATTTGCGAAGCCTGATGGGGTGTCTCTGAAAACTCTTCCTGGGATTCCTCAAGGAAATCTCTTGTAATTCTTCCAGAAATTTCTGCTATGAATCCTTCAGAGAATTTGTGAAAGATAACTCTAGGAATTTTTTATTGTATTCCAGTCATTACTGCTGAGATTCCTTCAGGAACTCCTACTGATTTTTTTCGAATTCTTGAGAAATTTCATGCATTTTCAGCATCTCCAATTATTACTGTTGAGAATCTTCCAGGAATTCCTGGATGATTTCCTGCAGGTGGGAAACTCAGAAAAAATACTGGAGGATTCCAGTCTGAAATTTATAGAAGAATCCCAGCAGCAGTCCAGTAGCAATCCCAGCAGTAGTTCCAAAAATAATCTGAAGGGGATTCCTAGTAGGAGTACTTAGTTTCTAAAGAAATCCATACTGGTATCGCTGGAGGAATCCCAGCAAGAATTTTTAGTGAAAATGTCAGAAGAGTTTTTGGAAGTATCCTTGCAAAAATTGCAGGAGCAATCTGAAGAATAAATTATGAAGGAATCATTGGAACTACAGGCGAAATTTATGAAGGAATTTCGAGAGCAATTTCTGAAAGTATCTATAGAGAATCACTGGAAGAACTATTGCAGGATTTATTAGAAAAATCCGTGAAGGAATTCATGAAAAAATACTTGGAGAAATCACTTGGCCAATCACAGATAGAATTCCTGGAGGAACTTCAAGTGGACTCCTTGCAAGAATCCTGGATGGCAATCCACCAATTCCTAGAGGAACCCAACAGGCATTCCGGAGACAATCCAAGAGAAATTTATGAAAACATTACCTTGAAATTCTTCAACAAATGCCTGTTGGGATTGTTTTAAATATTCTTGTTGGGATTGCTTCAAAGGTGTCTGCAATAGTTCCTTTGCATATCCTTACAAGGAATCCTCCAGAGATTTATCTAAGGGGTCCTATATAAAATCCTCTTGCTATGTCTCCAGAGATTTCTTCAAGAATTCCTTTAGGACTATGTCTTAGAATAGCAACAGATATTACTACTAGGACTTCTCCAGAAATTACTGCTGGGGTTTCTCAAGCATTTTCAGCTGAAAGAACTCCAGGATGATCTGCAGCGAGAGATACCTGCGTAATCCCAGCAAAAGTTCCTGATGATTTCTACCAGAAATTTATAAATAAATCCCAGCAATAATCCTGAAGAAATACTAGTAAGAATTTCTTCAGATGCAGGCTCTGTTCCACCTGGAGTGTTATTCAAATGATAAAAAAGCAGAAGGAGGTGTATTTCATAACAAAGAACAACTTTGTATAACACACGAAAATTACCATAAATCCCCAGAAAAAGATATAACGAAAAAACTATTTTAAGGGGTCGTTCACAAAAAACGACACATATCTCTTAAAATTAAGCAAATAAGGTTATAGTTGGTTCAGCAAACTTTCCAACAATACATTTTTCTACAACTTTGCAGAAGACACCAACACTCTATCTTCATTTTTGAAAAAAGTGAATTTCTGTCGCACTTTTAGGTGGATTAATCACAAAAGTGAAAATCCCAAAATAAAGAGTTCAGTATACAGAACAAAATCTTCTAAGACACTATACCGCTGAAGTCAATACATAGAGCTGCAAAAAATGGGTTATGGTTGTGTACCCCAGTATACAGTATGTGGCAGGTTCCTCCGGAGATTATGTCCGGTGGCCACATCCGGTAGTTCCTAAATGGTCAAAAACTGTGCGGAAACAATGTTTGGCTACAGAGGTATAAGTTTTAGTGAAAATAGGATGAGTTTAATAGCGAATCATAATGGCAAACACTCCGTGTACCGAAAAACAGCCCTTTTTATACGAATCTGACCCAGTGACCCACCGGAATAACTCCGGCCATAGGGACCATTCCGACGTTCTCTGTCCACTTTTACAAACTAGACATATGTACGAGTGTACTGTCAAAAAATTATTCAAATCCGTTGTGTATTCGCTGAACGGCGACTTTTTTAGTTCATATGCGCTGACTCAGGCCGATACGGGTTAAAGGAGACGGGGTTAACTTAAAAACTCCGAAGAATCAGGTTCCCCTAGCTTCTGATCCATGTTGTAGCAAGAACCTGTCACCCCCGTCTCCGCCTGTTAAATACACTTCAAAGAGAAATAATCGACAAGGTAGCAAGAAAAAAGCTACCAAAGTTCCTCGCAGTTCAAGCAAGCCTCCTAGACCCAAGCAAGGACTGTTTACTTTTAGGGTACTCGTGGATCGCTTATATAATGCCCTCAGCCTTCCAGAAACATTTAGAGGCATTATTGATATGTTTATACCTACAGTAGAAGAATATCTTCGGAATCTGACACAATCATGGCCCCTCCTTGCTGCGATGAGGTACAAGATATGATCACTGTGCTACAGTGGAACTGTCATAGTCTAAAACCTAAATTAGATCTGTTTAAGTTTTTGATTCACAACTCTGATTGTGATATATTTGCCCTTTGTGAAACATGGCTTTCTTCTGAAGATCAACTCAACTTCCACGATTTTAACATTATACGCCAGGATAGAGATGACCATTATGGGGGAGTTCTTTTGGGGATCAAAAAGACTTACTCATTTTATAGAATTCCAATCGCGACTCATCCTGGCGTAGAAATCGTCGCTTGCCAAATAAACGTAAAGGGTAAAGAACTTTGCGTAGCTTCCGTTTACATTCCTCCAAGAATTTCAATTAACCGCCGTCATCTTTGGAATGCGGTTTCTGCAATATCACATCCATTTTTAATTCTGGGTGATATTAACGCGCATGGTACAGGGTGGGGCGAACCATATGACGATAATAGAGCGGCCGTTTTCTATGATTTGTGCGACGATTTCAATTTGAACATTTTAAATACAGGTGAAGTGACACGTATTGCATCTGACGGCAAAGAAAGTCGTCTCGACCTATCACTGGGGTCAAGTTCACTATCATTCGATTGCTTGTGGAAGGTAATCGAGGATCCTCATGGTAGTGATCACTTACCCATTATAACCACCATAAAGCATAATAGTGAAAGGTCAGACCATCCAATTCAGGTCCCTTCTGACCTCACAAGGAATATCGATTGGCAAAAGTATGCAGAAGCGGTATCTTTTGGCATCGAATCATTCAATCCCCTCCCACCTTTGGATGAGTATCGATTCCTGTCTGAACTGATATATAAGAGTGCATTAGAATCACAAAAACGACGTGTTCCAAGTGCAACCTTCAAAAGAAGACCAGCCACACTAGGCTGGGATGATGATTGCACCCAGTTGTATCTTAAAAATCTGATGCTTTCAAAACTTTTCGTAGGCACGGTACCTCAGATCTTTATCAAGAGTACGCAAAGCTCGAAAGACAGCTGAGAAACCTGCTGAAAGCGAAGAAGCGTAGTTATTGGCGACACTTCATTGAGGGTCTCTCAAGAGAAACTTCAATGACAACGCTTTGGAGAGTGGCTCGCAACATGCGAAACCGCTCTTCTTCTAATGAGAGTGACGAATACTCCAACCGTTGGATATTCAGCTTCGCGAAAAAGGTCTGCCCAGACTCAGTCCCAGCACAACCGATTTCTTGGGAAACATCCCCAAGAGACGGTTCTCTGGACAGACCCTTCAGTATGCTGGAACTTTCAATGGCTCTTCTTTCATCAAACAATTCCGCTCCGGGACGCGATATGATCAAGTTCAATCTTCTAAAGAATCTCCCAGATATCGCGAAAAGACGATTACTGGACCTGTTCAACTCATTCATGGAGAACAACATCGTTCCGCATGAATGGAGACAGGTCAAAGTAATAGCTATTCAAAAGCCTGGTAAACCAGCGTCTGATCATAATTCATACCGCCCAATTGCTATGTTATCATGTTTAAGGAAATTGTTGGAAAAAATGATCCTATCACGACTCGATCATTGGGTCGAATCGAATAACTTGCTTTCAAATACACAGTTTGGGTTTCGCAAGGGCAAAGGAACAAACGATTGTCTAGCGTTGCTTTCAACAGATATTCAACTGGCCTTTGCGGAAAAGGAGCAACTGGCTTCAGTTTTCTTGGATATTAAGGGCGCCTTTGATTCAGTTTCCATAGGAATATTGTCAGAAAAACTGCACAATAGTGGACTTCCAGGAATTTTAAATAATTTCTTGTATAATTTGTTGTCAGAAAAACATATGAGTTTCAATCTCGGACAACTGACAACTTCCAGAATTAGTTACATGGGCCTACCCCAAGGCTCATGTTTAAGTCCCTTGCTTTATAATTTTTACGTGAAAGACATTGATAGTTGCTTGGAAGGACAATGCACGCTAAGACAACTTGCAGATGATGCTGTGGTTTCTCTAAAAGGCCCACATGCAGAAATGTTGCAAAGACTATTGCAAAATTCTCTAAATAATCTGTCAATCTGGGCAAGAGATTTAGGGATCGAGTTTGCTCCGCAAAAAACTCAATTGGTTGTGTTTTCTAGAAAGCGGAACCCAGCCCAACTGAAGCTCAATCTTTTGGGAATAGAAATCGACCAGTCTTTGACTTCGAAATACCTTGGGGTCTGGTTTGATTCAAAAGGCACTTGGGGTACCCAAATCAAGTATTTGGTGCAAAAATGTCAACAAAGGATCAATTTTCTACGCACAATTACCGGAACATGGTGGGGTGCTCACCCGGAAGACCTCATAAAACTTTACAAAACGACTATTCTCTCTGTTATTGAGTATGGCTCTTTCTGCTTCCACTCAGCAGCAAACTGCCACCTAATAAAGTTGGAACGAATTCAATACCGTTGTTTGCGTATTGCTCTCGGCTGTATGCACTCAACGCATAAAGCGAGCCTTGAGGTCCTGGCAGGGGTGAAACCTCTCCAGAACCGATTCTGGGAGCTCTCGCTAAGGTTACTTATCAAGTGTGGAGTGAGCAACACACTTGTCATTGAAAACTTCGAAGAAATGCTCAGTCTGAACACTCAATCAAAATTCATGAGAATTTATCTGTTCTACATGTCATCTGACATAAGCCTACCAGGTTATAATCCTCCCCGTGTACACTTCACTAATGACAGTACCTCTGTTAAATACGATCTGTCCATGAAACAAGCTATTCATGGAATACCAGATCAACTACGATGTATATCTATTCCTCGCATTTTTAACGAAAAGTACCAAAATGTCAATTCCTGTAAGAGATTCTTCACTGATGGGTCTCGCATAAATGGATCCACTGGTTTCGGTGTCTTCAATGAAAATTTCACCGCCTTCCGCAAACTTCAGGAACCTTGTTCGGTTTATGTTGCTGAACTGGCAGCAATCAACTTCGCTTTGGGGATGATTTCCAAGATGCCCGTAGACCATTTCTTCATCTTCTCGGATAGCCTTAGTTCGAATGAGGCACTCCGGTCGATGAAACCTGTAAAACATTCATCTTACTTTCTTACAAAAATAAGGGAGCAGATGGGTGCACTGGTCGAAAGATCATACAAGATTACCTTTGTATGGGTCCCCTCACATTGCTCAATTTATGGCAATGAGAAGGCGGACTCTCTCGCAAAGGTGGGCGCACAGGAAGGTGAGATCTATGATAGAAGAATTTCACATGATGAATTTTTCCATTTTGTTCGCCAGAGTTCTCTTCAAAGTTGGCAAAATGATTGGCGAGATGGCCAGCTGGGACGGTGGTTACATTCCATTATTCCTAATGTTTCTTTGCGAGTGTGGTGGTATGGTCTGGATGTAAGTCGCAATTTCATTCGCGTGATGTCAAGACTTATGTCCAACCATTACTCGCTAGACGCGCATTTACACAGGATCAACCTCGCGTTGAGCAATATTTGTACTAAGTGCGGTTCCGGTTATGATGACATCGACCACGTAGTTTGGCAATGCCCGGATAATGACGCCTCCAGAGCGCTACTATTGGATACCCTTGAGGCCCGAGGTAGACAACCCTTTGTTCTTGTGAGAGATGTGTTGGGGACCCGCGATGTCACATATATGGGATGTATTTTCGACTTTCTTCGCTCTGCTGGTATAAAAGTTTAATTCGCTTGTGTTTTCTTCTCCAGTTTTTTTTTTCTCTGTTTTGTCCTCTTTGTGTTACCAAGCTACTCCTGGCCATCCAGAAGACCAAGTCCCACAACAAGTTGGTACCAACACCACAAGGCACCGAATACGCTAGCAAGATGCGATTCACCCCCGGATGAGCAGCAGTGAAACCTTTGGCCCAATCCTTACCCTGTCCATCCCTCAAAATGTGACCTTCTAACCTCGAGCTGCCACGAGTACCCTGGCTTCCACCCATTACTAACAGATATCATTAAAAAGTTATTACTCTGTATAATGTATACTATTAAGTACAAAGAAAGATCCTCGGCTCCGTAAAGCGTTATACGCGATTGAGCCCCAAATAAATGAACTAGATAAAAAAAAAGGCTTTTGAATAGCTATTACTTTGACCTGTCTCCATTCATGCGGAACGATGTTGTTCTCCATGAATGAGTTGAACAGGTTCAGTAATCGTCTTTTCGCGATATCTGGGAGATTCTTTAGAAGATTGAACTTGATCATATCGCGTCCCGGAGCGAAATTATTTGATGAAAGAAGAGCCATAGAAAGTTCCAGCATAGTGAAGGGTCTGTCCAGAGTACCGTCTCTTGGGGATGTTTCCCAAGAAATCGGTTGTGCTGGGACTGAGTCTGGGCAGACCTTTTTCGCGAAGCTGAATATCCAACGGTTGGAGTATTCGTCACTCTCATTAGAAGAAGAGCGGTTTCGCATGTTGCGAGCCACTCTCCAAAGCGTTGTCATTGAAGTTTCTCTTGAGAGACCCTCAATGAAGTGTCGCCAATAACTACGCTTCTTCGCTTTCAGCAGGTTTCTCAGCTGTCTTTCGAGCTTTGCGTACTCTTGATAAAGATCTGAGGTACCGTGCCTACGAAAAGTTTTGAAAGCATCAGATTTTTTAAGATACACCTGGGTGCAATCATCATCCCAGCCTAGTGTGGCTGGTCTTCTTTTGAAGGTTTCACTTGGAACACGTCGTTTTTGTGATTCTAATGCACTCTTATATATCAGTTCAGACAGGAATCGATACTCATCCAAAGGTGGGAGGGGATTGAATGATTCGATGCCAAAAGATACCGCTTCTGCATACTTTTGCCAATCGATATTCCTTGTGAGGTCAGAAGGGACCTGAATTGGATGGTCTGACCTTTCACTATTATGCTTTATGGTGGTTATAATGGGTAAGTGATCACTACCATGAGGATCCTCGATTACCTTCCACAAGCAATCAAATGATAGTGAACTTGACCCCAGTGATAGGTCGAGACGACTTTCTTTGCAGTCAAATGCAATACGTGTCACTTCACCTGTATTTAAAATGTTCAAATTAAAATCGTCGCACAAATCATAGAAAACGGCCGCTCTATTATCGTCATATGGTTCGCCCCACCCTGTACCATGCGCGTTCATATCACCCAGAATTAAAAATGGATGTGATATTGCAGAAACCGCATTCCAAAGATGACGGCGGTTAATTGAAATTCTTGGAGGAATGTAAACGGAAGCTACGCAAAGTTCTTTACCCTTTACGTTTTATTGGCAAGCGACGATTTCTACGCCAGGATGAGACGCGATTGGAATAATCTGTTAGATTTATTTCTAATTGAAAAGAGTTTTGTAAGCTTCTAACGGAACATGTTTCATAACACCCTTTGTCACAAAATTCATTGTAACAAAATATGTAACACAACCTGTAATCATTTTGTTTTTTTTTTTTCATCTGGTCGGGTTAAGCTGGTTGGTAGATGGAAGCTGTTTAAGGTGAAAAATGTGATCAAAAATTGTCACGTAGCCACTGCAGGAGGGAAGATTAAAACGTGATAAAATATTCGCTTCACAGTACTACCACATAACTGAACAACATAAAATCCAGCAAGATTTCCATGTGCAGTGGCGTTATTTAAAAAAAAAGCTTTACAACTATTTTGTTTATTTGTCGTATCTAAATATTAAAACAAGACAAGATGGACCAACTCGTGTTCACTTTTTTACATTCCATTATTGCGTTTCTGTCATGGTTTCTGTAAAAAAAAATCCTTCTTGCTAAAATATTTCCACTGCACTCCAAAAGCTTCTCCATAGCTGAAATGCTTTTACTACACAAGTCCTCAAACACGACCAAACAAACTGGCCCTTGGATTTACGACAGAAATGAGGATACACAACGAATGATGCAGGAAAAAAGGTGTTTGCGAAGCACTCCTGAGCGTAATCTTGCAAGAAAAGATCCAACTTCTTAACAAACTGTGCGCCTGCCTTCAACACACCAGTACCACCATCAGCAGCAACAGCAAAGGTATTTACGTTACAGCCAACCGGAGAAACCGTATAACGATGGCCGTGAGCCTTCCATCCGTCGTCGCTGTCGTCACCATTGCCAAGGCCTACACGTGACGACGACTCGGCCCCTGCTGCCTGTAAGCAACTCAACTCGAACCCGGGAGTCCCATCGCCGCTGCTCGTCGACTCGTCTTATACAATAGCCAGGAGACTTTCGCAAAAGATCAACACACCTAATGAAGCGAGAAAGCACAACGGCACGCGCTAACAAGCTACCCCTTCGAAGGCGGTTGGGAGGCTTTTCCTGGGAAAAGAAAGCAACTCCTTTCAGCATCCCTTTTTTCACGTTTTTCAATCTCTTGCTGGAGAATAACTTTTCCTCGGAAGAAGCTCGCTGAGAACACAATGGAGTTGGTACACATTTACGTTAAAAAGTTTTGCATATGATGTAAGGTACATACAAGAAACTAGATACAAAAGATATAATTGCCCCGACGATTAGCACACACTTGATGCTTGTTCAAGAAAGTTGTTGTAAACTTTCCAACGCACACGAAAACGACCCAATTCGAGTTTAAAATTTGAAACCTAGACAAAAGATATTACGAACACCTCTTCACTCGACCCGGCCAACACGATAGCTCTGGCTCTAGGAAACTTTGAAATTGTTCTTCGTAATTGAATTTAAGCTCTGCGTTTGGCTCTGTCCGCATCCCAAAAAGGAGCATGAGAGCATAGTATTCTTGAACTATTAACTTTGCCTCGCTTGAGAACCTGGCATTGTACAGAAAAATGCGTTCGTAAACACAATTATCCAGTCTGTCCCAAAGATCAACTTACACGTTGTTGTATGTCGCTGCTCATTAATAAATTTTACGTGACGATGGCGAGTTCCATGAGTTCGAAGCATATTTCAACAAGAAGTGGAGCTTACTTTCGGATCGCCAGGGTTGAAATGAACGGAATTTTCCTTTTGGCTCAGTGAACTAATACAACTTGGAGAAAATTCTTTCTGGAATACCTTCGGGAGTTCTTGCTGAAATTCCTTCTGAATTTTTTTCTGGAATTCCTTCTCGAATTCTTCTTGGAAATTCTCCGAGAATTCTTCCAAGGATTCCTCCTAGAATCCCGCCAAGAATTCATCATGGATTTACCTCTGGAATTCCTCCTGGAATTTCTTCGTGGATCCTTCTGGAATTCCTCCTGGATTTTCTTTTGGTCCTTCTGGAATTCCTCTTGGATTTCCTCTTGGAAGTCCTCTCGGAATTCCTTCTGAAATTTCTCCTGGAATTATTTTGGAAATTCCTCCTAAAATTCCTACTGGCATTCTTCCTGGAAATCCTCCTGGAATTCTTCTTGGAATTCATCCTGAAATTCCTCCTGGAATTTATCCTGAAATTATTCCTGGAATTTCTCCTGAAATTCTTCCTGGAATTTATCCTGAAAATTTTCCCGGAGTTTCTCCAGGAATTCATCCTGGAATTCCTCCTGGAATTCCTCCTGGAATTCCTCCTGGAATTCCTCCTGGAATTCCTCCTGGAATTCCTCCTGAAATTCCTCCTGGAATTCCTCCTAGGAATGCTCCTGGAATTACTCCTGGGATTCATCCTGAAATTCCTCCAGCAATTCCTCCTGCAATTCCTCCTGCAATTACTCCTGGAATTCCTCCTAGAATTCTTCCTGCAATTCCTCCTGCAATTCCTTCTGCAATTCCTCCTGGTATTCCTCCTAGAATCCATCCTGGAATACCTCCTGGTATTCCTCCTGGAATTTCTAAACGAATTCCTCCTGGAATTCATCCTGGAACTCCTCCTGATATTCCTCCAGGAATACCCCCTGGAATTCCTCCTAAAACTCTTTTTGGAATTCCTCCTGAAATTCTGACTAGAATTCCTTCTTGAGTTCCTCCTGCCACACTTGGTTATCTTCACCGAGCTCAGCTGTGCGGATCTCGGTTCCTTAATTTTAACCGATACTCAGCTAACAAACTGGTAGGTTGCTTAGCAACGAGGTATGTTATACTGATTCTCGGCATTTATAAGCTGAAATCTGATGTAGCTAATACTAAGCAGTGCAAATCTCGGCATACGTAAATCGAGATTCGGCATTATAAATTAAGTGTGTGGGTGGACCCATGAAATGCGTTCTGGAATTCCTCCTGGAATTCTTCCTAAAATTCCTCCTGAAATTCCTCCTGGAATTCTTCCTGGAATTCACCCAGGAATTCACCCAGGAATTCATCCTGGAATTCATCCTGGAATTCTTCCTGGAATTCACCTCGGAATTCCTCCTGGAATTTCTTCTGGAGTTCCTCCTGGAATTCCTCCTGGAATTCCTCCTAGAATTCCTCCTGAAATTCCTCCTGGAATTCCTCCTGCAATTCATAATAGAATTCCTCCTGGAAATTCTCCTGGAATTCCTCCTGGAACTCATCCTGGAATTCCTCTAGGAATTGCTCCTGAAATTCTTCCTGAAATTCCTCCTGGAATTCCTCCTGGAATTCCTTCTGGAATTCCTCCTGGAATTCCTTCTGGAATTCCTCCTGGAATTCCTTCTGGAATTCCTCCTGGAATTCCTTCTGGAATTCCTCCTGGAATTCCTTCTGGAATTCCTCCTGGAATTCCTTCTGGAATCCCTCCTGGAATTCCTTCTGGAATTCCTCCTGGAATTCCTTCTGGAATTCCTCCTGGAATTCCTTCTGGAATTCCTCCTGGAATTCCTTCTGAAATTCCTCCTGGAATTCCTTCTGGATTTCCTCCTGGAATTCCTTCTGGAATTCCTCCTAGAATTCCTTCTGGAATTCCTCCTGGAATTCCTCCTGGAATTCCTCCTGGAATTCCTCCTGGAATTCCTCCTGGAATTCCTCCTGGAATTCCTCCTGGAATTCCTCCTGGAATTCCTCCTGGAATTCCTCCTGGAATTCCTCCTGAAATTTCTCCTGGAAATCCTCCTGGAATTCTTCCTGGAAATCCTCCTGGAATTCCTCCTGGAAATCCTCCTGGAATTCCTCCTCGAATTCCTCCTGGAATTCCTTCTCGAATTCCTCCTCGAATTCCTTCTGGAATTCCTCCTGGAATTCCTCCTCGAATTCCTCCTGGAATTCCTCCTCGAATTCCTCCTGGAATTCCTCCTGCAATTCCTCCTGGAATTCCTTCTGGAATTCCTCCTGGAATTCCTTCTGGAATTCCTCCTGGAATTCCTTCTGGAATTCCTCCTGGAATTCCTTCTGGAATTCCTCCTGGAATTCCTTCTGGAATTCCTCCTGGAATTCCTTCTGGAATTCCTCCTGGAATTCCTTCTGGAATTCCTCCTGGAATTCCTTCTGGAATTCCTCCTGGAATTCCTCCTGGAATTCCTCCTGGAATTCCTCCTGGAATGCCTCCTGAAATTTCTCCTGGAAATCCTCCTGGAATTCTTCCTGGAAATCCTCCTGGAATTCCTCCTGGAAATCCTCCTGGAATTCCTCCTCGAATTCCTCCTGGAATTCCTCCTCGAATTCCTCCTCGAATTCCTTCTGGAATTCCTCCTGGAATTCCTCCTCGAATTCTTCCTGGAATTCCTCCTGCAATTCCTCCTGGGATTCCTCCTCGAATTCCTCCTGGGATTCCTCCTCGAATTCCTCCTGCAATTCCTCCTGGAATTCCTCCCGGAATTCCTCTTGGAATTTCTCCAGGAATTCCTCCTGGAATTTCTCTTCGAATTCCTCCTGGAATTCGTCTTGGAATTCCTCCTGGAATTCGTCTTGGAATTCGTCCTGGAATTCCTCCTCGAATTCCTCCTGGAATTCCTCCTGCAATTCCTCCTGGGATTCCTCCTCGAATTCCTCCTGGGATTCCTCCTCGAATTCCTCCTGGGATTCCTCCTCGAATTCCTCCTGCAATTCCTCCTGGAATTCCTCCTGTAGTTCCTCTTGGAATTCCTCCCGGAATTCCTCTTGGAATTTCTCCAGGAATTCCTCCTGGAATTTCTCTTGGAATTCCTCCTGGAATTCGTCTTGGAATTCCTCCTGGAATTCGTCTTGGAATTCGTCCTGAAATTCCTCTTGTAATTCGTCCTGGAATTCCTCTTGGAATTTGTCCTGAAATTCCTCTTGGAATTTCTCCTGGAATTCCTCCTGCAATTCCTCCTGAAATTCCTCTTGGAATTCCTCCTGGAATCCCTCTTGGAATTCCTCCTGGAATTCCTCTTGGAATTTCTGCTGGAATTTCTCTTGGAATTCCTGCTGGAATTCCTCTTGGAATTCCTCCTGGAATTCCTCCTGGAATACCTCCGAGAATTCCTCCAGGAATGGAATTCCTCCTGGAATTGAGTGTAGAATTAGCATTTAAGTTAAAATACACGTTAATAAAAACTAAAAAAAACCTCCTGGAATTTCTCCATCAATACCTTCTTTAAATCTCCCTTGAATGTCTCCTAGAATCCGTCCAAGAATTTCTTCCAGCTATTTATTAATTCTGAATTTTTTTCTGAAGTTCCGCCTGGAATTCTTCTTTGAATTCCTTCAGTAATTCCTCCTGGAGTCCCTTGTGGAATTCCTCCTGGAGTTCCGCTTGGAATTGTTTCTGGTATTCCTCCATGACTATCTTCAGAATTTCACCTGGAATTCCTCATGGTACTCTTTCTAGAATTTCTCCTGAAATTCCTTCTTGCATTCCTTCTGGAACTCCTCCTGGGATTCCGTGTATGATTCCTCCTGGTAATTCTTGCGGAATCGCTCTTGGAATTCCCTGTGAAATTACTCTTGAAATTTCGTGTGGAATTCCTCCTGGAATTGCTTGTGGAATTCCTTGTGGATTTTTTCCTGGAATGCCTCCAGAAACTCCTGGACTCACAGACTTCGTCCTGGAATTTCTCCAGGAATTCTTTCTGGAATCTGTCCTGGAATTCTTTCTAAAATTTCTCCTTTATTTCTCCCGGAATTTCTCCTGAAATTTCTCCTGGAATTTACCCTAGAGTTCTTTTTAGAATTTCATCTAGATTTCTTCTTAGAGTTTTTCCTGGATTTCTCAAATTCTTCCTGGAGATTCTCCTGAAACTTTTCGTGGAATTTCTCCTGGAATTCCTTCTGGATTTCTTCCCTCCTGAAATTCTTCTAGGAATTCAAACTGGATTTTCTATGAAATTTCTCCTGGAATCACTCCTGGAGTTCCTCCCGAAAGTCCCTTGGAGTTCATCCTGGAATTTTTGTTTTCATTGAGTTCCTCCTGGAATTCCCCCGGAATTTCTCCTGGAATTTCTCCAGGAAGTTCACCTGGCATTTCGCTTGAAATTTCTCCTGAAATTTCTCCTTATTTCATTTCTAGAACTCGTTGAATTTCACCTGGAGTTTTACCTGAGTTGCTTCTGGAGTACTTCAAAATAGGAATTTCGAAAATTTCTTGTGGTATTCCTTCCGCTTGGAATTCCTTCTGAATTTTTTCGATGATTACTCTTGGAATCTAGGAAATTCTCCACTGATTCTCTGTTTTGTTCTAGTACATTACATACATTTATTTGTTCAACATCATTAAGATAAGACATAATCAACAATAGTACGCCACAATACTCGGTTTGTGGCTGCCGCTCTCCATCCTCGGTCGCGCCCAATGCTCGCCAAGTCACGCTCCACCTGATCCGCCCATCGTGCTCTCTGCGCTCCACGCCTTCTTGTGCCAACCGGATCCGTTGCAAACACCAGCTTTTCAGGGTTGTTGTCCGGCATTCTTGCAACATGCCCTGCCCAACGTATCCTTCCGGCTTTGGCCACCTTCTGGATGCTGGGTTCGCCGTAAAGTGCAGCGAGCTCGTGATTCATCCTTCTCCGCCACACACCGTTCTCCTGCACACCGCCGAAGATCGTTCTTAGCACGCGTCGCTCGAAAACTCCGAGTGCTTGTAGGTCCTCCTCGAGCATGGTCCATGTCTCGTGCCCGTAGAGGATCGCCGGTCTTATTAGCGTTTTGTACATGGTGCATTTGGTGCGTGGGTGAATCTTTTTCGACCGCAGTTTCTTCTGGAGCCCGTGGTAGGCCCGACTTCCGCTGATGATGCGCCTCCGAATTTCTCGGCTCACGTTGTTGTCAGCCGTCAGTAAGGATCCGAGGTAGACGAATTCCTCCACCACCTCGAAAGTATCCCCGTCTATCGTAACATTACTACCCCGACGGATCCGGTCGTTTTCGGTTCCGCCTACCAGCATGTACTTTGTTTTTGAGGCATTCACCACCAGTCCGACCTTTGCTGCTTCGCGTTTCAGGCGGGTGTACAGTTCTGCCACCGTTCCAAATGTTCTAGCGATAATGTCCATGTCGTCCGCGAAGCACACAAATTGACCGGATTTTGTGAAAATCGTTCCCCGACTGTTGAGCCCGGCTCGTCGCATCACACCTTCCAGCGCGATGTTGAAGAGTAGACATGAGAGTCTGTCACCTTGTCGCAGTCCCCGGCGAGAAACGAATGAACTGGATAGTTCACCCGAAACCCTTACGCAGTTTTGTTCTAGTGTTCTTCCTGGAACATCTCCAGGTATTTTTCTCGAACTTTTCTCGACTGCCCTGGGTATAGTGTACCATTGTACTTGCCTCACAATATACAAATTCATGCAATGACAGTCAAAGAAAGCCCTTCAATTAATAACTGTGGAAGTGCTAAAAGAACACTAAGTTGTGAGTCACTTCAACCAAGTTCTAGCTGGAACGTCGAGCCAGAAAGAAGAAGAAGAAGAGGAACTTCTGAAGGGATTTCTTCAGCAACTCTTCCAGTCGATACATCAAGATGTTCATCCAGAAATTCCTTCATGGTAGATAAATGATACAACCCTGTATAAAACCTGTCCCCCAAATCTCCGACAACACAATTTTCGCAAAAATTACTTCCCAATCCCCAACGTCGTCGACCGATGAATGACGGCGAATTGTGTGTACAGTACCTACTACCTACGACCCTCCGTAATTTGATTCACTTCGACACAACAACAACGCTGAGACTGCCGGTGGTGCCATCACCTCACCACCCGCTGAGGACAGCGACAACGAAGACGATGACGACGACGACGACAGCGGTGTTGTTTGTAACCACAAATTAAATTTACTGCCGTAATTAAATTTCGTGCTCCACATTTTTGACTCCCTCGATCGTGTCGACAAATAGAGACTTTACTGCAAAAAGGACCAGGCCCCTCTAGCGTTCTAGATTGCTTTCTTGAGGGGTACAGTGCTTGACAAAGGAATTTTCCCACTTTTTTTAGTACATAATTTGAGATCTATTTCCATTAAAAAAATCTAATTGAGTTCAGTTTGTAAAATTCCCATCGCGCAATGTAGTTTTTCAGAGAATCTGAACTTGACAATTTTATTTATAAAACGTGTGGCTCTTATATTCGTGCGCCACTGTATGTAGGTTGTAACCCTGATGGCTATCTTGAGCTCGTTGCTCCGCAATGGTTAAGGAGGCATCGTTAGGCATTTGTCAATATGACCGCCATTGAGTAAAAAAAATAATGACATGCTGTTACACGTGACTTTTCCCTAATTGGGTGCAGGGGAAAAATGTTGGTTCATTCTGGAAGCATTTAAACTTTTTATTCACTCCAAAATACTCCCCTTCACAGGCCTAAATAGTTGTGGATACTGAAATTAAAGACATTTGTCTACGGCTGATTTTTACGACAGTGTAGATTAAAAGCGGAGTAACTTGCATAGAATAGAATAAAAATTTAACATTTGTTTACATAGAATAGAATAAAAATTTAACATTTGATTTGGTTACATCGCGGCTCCCTTGGACTGGCTTCACGGCCCCCAGGGGGCCGAGGACCACCAGTTGGGAACCCGTGGTGTAGAAAAAGAATGAATCATAGATTGAAATACTGTCATTTGAAACTCCAATCGTTACATCAATTTAATAAAGCCAAACAGTATATGAATTAGAGGAGAACAAATCTCTGGGTATTATATGAGCACACAAAACCTATACAGTGTAATTCGATGGAACTACCTTTCAATCCGAAAGGGGATGCATCAATCACAAGTAGTTAATGATTATTTATGCAGTATAGTTAGAAAGAACAGCTATTCAATAAAAAAAATCAACATTTCTGATTGAAAAAAGGTATCTAAAGAGGCAATAATTCTCGGATACTTTTTCGAAACGACGTATAATACACGCATATCCTATGGTGATACGTCGTTTTGAATAAGTATCCGAGAATTATTCCAGTTCCAAAATTAATAAGAACAGCCTATAAATTTAAAAAGTAAAAATTCATTGTCAAAAAATCATACTAAATTTCCAATAAAACAAATTAACGCAACTCGAAAGAACAGCCCATAAACAAAAGAAGGAAAAACTTCCTATAGATATGTTAGTGAATGAAATGCATATTTTTTTTCTATAACAGCACTATGTTTCCCTCAATGAGCAACAACTAGAGGTTCTAACCCGGGATATCAGGGACAAAAAATCCTGGGACAAAAAATCCCGGGATCTTGACAAATTCGGGATTTCCCGAATTCCGGGATAACATTTTTCACCGTCCCGAAAATCCCGGGATTCCCGGAACACACATTTCTTACTTATTTTGATGCCCTTTGATTTGAATTTGGAGATGTTACATAAACCACTTCAACTGTGTGTGGACATCAAAACTTGACTGAAGAGATGCTAAGCTGGAGCACTACATTCACGGTATTGATTACATCAAAGAATTTTTTTTTCGAAATAGGCCTTTCTAGACTCGCTTCGGAAGCATTGGGAAGACGAGATGCTATATTACTGTCTGCGGAAGGCAGCTTGAGTTTCTTGTATTCGAAGCTTACGAAAAGCAACTCCAAAGTTGGAAACGACCTCTTTCATGCAATTATGAAAAGAATCAACAAACGGCGCCACAAGGAAATAATAACAGCGTTAAAGTTCTTTCAACACACTTAACTTTGATTACCGAGTTCGGTATTTTTTTTTGGCGAGATTAAAACTGCTGAGCACCGAACTCGTTCAGCAAAAATGCATTGTTTACCTTTTCCATACAATTTTGACAGTTGTTTTACTGAACCTCAGTAAAATCTATTACCGAAACTACCGAGATCGTACCGCTGTTATAATCTCGTAAAAAAGTACCGAACAGGCAATTCAAAAATAAGTGTGAAGGTCTTCCGTCGTCAACGCAAGTGCCAGCAGAACTGGAAAGCTCATCGAAAACGCAAATTGATTAAGTTCATCAAGGAACTGGGAGTTCGATTGTTGCGAGACTGCCAAAGACAGACCGATAATGATACTGCCGAGTTGAATGCTGGATTGTCTTGTATGCATAACACCATCGAACATGCGTGAAGAACTGAAATCGGGTATAAAGTAATATGCCAACCCGTCTTGGGCCCATATAGCCGAGGCGGTAAACGCACGGGTATTCAGCATGACCATGCTGAGGGTGACGGGTTCGACTCCCGGTCGGTCCAGGATCTTTTCGTAAAGGAAATTTCCTTGACTTCCTTGGCATAGAGTATCTTCGTGCCTGCCACACGATATAAGCATGCAAAATGGTCATTGGCAGAGGAAGCTCTCAGTTAATAACTGTGGAAGTGCTCATAGAACACTAAGCTGAGAAGCAGGCTTTGTCCCAATGAGGACGTTACGCCAAGAAGAGAGAGAGAGAGAGAGCCAGCCCGTCTTAGACTGATTCGGCAACATTGGAGTAGCTAGCTTTTTCTTTTCTCTCAAGTAAGTAAGTAAGAAAAAAGAAAAAGCTAGCTATGCCAATGTTCAGCAATGATTGATTTTTCAAAAGTAATTGCGAAAGAACTCACTTTTTTAGCTACATGGTAAGTTTAGCCCGAATCTTAAAATCGAACTCCGGAAATATCTGTTCTAAAAAGCAACTATCACTGTCCGATGAAATCATTAATAACATTTGCTTCTTGAAGTGGTATTTTCAGTGAACAAACTCAAATTGATAAGACTAGTTACTTGATTTGAAACATTGATTTTTTTATTTGATTATTCATCAACATCAACATATTCCTGACCGCAAAAATGCGTGTTTAAACACATTGAAAAATTTCCCGGGATTTCCCGGGACAAGCAACAAATTTTACCCCGAATCCCGGGACAACCAAAATGGTCGGGAATTGACCTTTTGCTCCATTCGACCATTTGTCCCATTCGACCTTTTGCCTCAGTCGACATTTTGGCCCATTTGACCTTTTGTCCCATTCGACCTTATGTCCCATTCGGCCTTTTGTCCCATTCGAACTTTTGTCCCACTCGACCTTTTGTCCCATTCGACCTTTTGTCTCATTCGACCTTTTGTCCCATTCGACCATTTGTCCTATTCGACCTTTTGTGCCAATTGACCTTTTGTCCCATTCGACCATTTGTCCCATTCGACCTTTTGTCACATTCGACCTTTTGTCCCATTCGACCTTTTGTCCCACTCGACCTTTTGTCCCATTCGACCTTTTGTCTCATTCGACCTTTGGTCCCATTCGACCTTTTGTCCCATTCGACCTTTTGTCCATTCAACTTTTTGTCTTTCGACCATTTGTCCTTTGACCTTCTGTGCTGAAGCCCCATGAAGAGGTGGCAGTGGTAGTCGTGATTTGTCCACGCGCAAAAGTTAGAAAAGACATTTCAGGGGGTTTTAGGTGGACCGTAAAACAGTCTTAGACGGAAAAAAGATAGGGTAACTATTCAAAAAGACAGGGCTCAATGAGAAAATGGCAAAAAAAAATCGAAATCAGCAATTTTACGGCACGGCAGATCGAAAAGGAAAATTACGGTGGCCTTGGTGATCCTTCGACTATAGAAAAAAAAAAACTCACATTAATACCAATGGTATCCGGCGCTACGAGTAGCGCCATATAAGAACGTATTGAATTTGTCCGAACGCAACATCCGTTTTTTTGTTTTCTATCGATCTCGTTGCAAATTCCAGAATCAATAGTTATATTATTTTTTTGTGTGTTAATGTCTACATCATTAAGCAATGTCAAAATAAAAAGAATTTGATTTTTGACTGTCACACTCCCGCGATGACTGAAAACCCACGTTTCGACATTTGCACATATTCGGTAAGTAGGCCTTGACCAGGTTAAACGGTTTTTTTTTTGCGCTTGTCAGTTTTTTTCTGTTTTCAGAAACAAATTTTTCCGAGGCTTTCGATTTGGCGGATTTTGGTGGACGATTGGATTCAGTTTGGATTCAGTACTGGTTTCGTTTGGCGGACGTTAGATTGAGTTGCAGTTTCGTTGACGTTTGCAGTTTTCGTTCTAAGGATTCAAGTTTGTGTTTTTTGTTCGTCGTTCTTCCTGAACTGGACACTGATGAGGGCGAGGGGGGATCGAAAGAGGATGTTCATAGTGTTGATACTTCTTCATTGACCAAACCATTTCGTGTCAAAATTTACCCATCCAGTTTTACTGGTCCTTTTGTGGTATATTTTCGTAAAAAAGAAAACCCCGTTAATGTTTTGCTAATTTCCTCAGAAGTTTATAAAAAGTACAAAACTGTGAAGGAAATTAAGAAAATTTCGATTGACAAATTGCGTGTTGTTTTTGGTTCTCGTGAAGAAGCTAATTATTATTATTAATATTTATTAAAGACACTTTACCACTTATGTGGCATTCGTGTCTGGAAGAAGCTAATGCTCTTCTGGAATCCAAATTGTTTTTTAATTCCTATCGTGTGTACGCTCCTTCTGAGTCATGCGAAATTAATGGAATTATCTATGATGAATTTTTGGACTGTGATGATATCATAAATCATGGTTCTGGGCTTTTCAAGAACAAATCCATTTCTCCTGTTAAGGTGTTGGATTGTGTTCGTTTATCGAAATTATTTTTTGATGGAAATACATAGTTCCAAGTATGTTCATTCTGATTGTTTGAAAATAACATTTTCTGGTTCTGTACTACCAGATTATGTGATGATCGATCAAGTAATTTTTAGCGTGAGACTTTATTACCCGAAGCTCATGCATTGTGATCGATGTTTTCTTTTTGGGCACACTTCTAGCTCAAATAAACAAAAATGTTCGAATTGTGGGGAGTTGCATTCGACATCCGATTGTGTCAAAAAATCGGATAATTGCAATTATTGTAAACAAAAACACAATTCTTTGAAGGAATGTGTTGTTTTCATTGAAAATCAATCGAAATTTAACCAAAAAATTAGGAACAAAAATCACGTTTCCTATTCTGAAATTACAAAATCAAATAATGATATTTCTTCTCCCAATCCATTTGAAATATTACCAGATGATGAGGGTGTTGGGGCACTTGATAATTCAACAAATTTGTTTACAAGCCTCCTAGCAAAAGGAAAAGAATCTTCCAATAATACCAATATTTTTTCTGAACCTCTTCCATCTACTTCTTTTGATAAAAATTTTCCTCCTCTAAGTGCCTCTGCACCTCCTAAAAATATTCCTGGCTTCAATAAAATAGAGTCTGAAAAAACTAAGATTAATAATGCACAAAATACAAGTAATACATCTGATGAAAGCTCTAGTAATTCTATTTTAAGGATTTTAGAAGAAATAGTTGATTTTTTGGGTTTGAGTGATTTTTGGAAAAAAAGTAATTAAATTTGTTTTACCATTTTTGACTTCTCTTTTGGAAAAATTGAATACTTTTGGACCCCTTATTTCTTCTTTGTTTTCATGCTAATGGCTCTGCAAAATAATGATTTGTGTCATATTTAACAATGGAATTGCCGTAGTGTTATTCCAAAAACAGACAGGCTAAAAGCTTTATTAACCAACTTCAATATTAATATATTTTGTTTAAATGAAACATGGTTAGGGACTTCTAAATTTTTTCGTATTCCAAATTATAATAATTATTCGTAAAGATAGGGAATTATCATTTGGTGGGGTTTTGATTGGAATTCGCAATAATATAGAATTTAAATATTTAGATTTATCATTGCATGCTCAGTCTCAAATTGAATTTATTGCTGTTTCAATCAAACAAGAAAAATGTACTTTTTCTATTATTCGTTTTTATATTCCTCCAAATGCTAGTTTTTCCTTGGAGAAAATTAGCAGGTTCCTTCTCCATTTTTTATATTAGGCGATTTCAATGCCCACAATTTTGCATGGGGTAGTGACAAAATTGATGGTAGAGGTTCATTAATTATGGATTTAATTGATGAAATGAACTTGAATATTCTAAATGATGGTTCTTTTACTAGGATTGCTGTGCCTCCCAATAACCATTCATGTATTGATTTATCTCTTTGCTCAAATAGTTTGGCATTGCAATCATCTTGGTCTACTATCAACGATCCAAATGGTAGTGATCATTTGCCAATTTTGATTGGAATGCATATTCCCGTTCGCAGTGGTTTAATTGGTGAGTCTTGTGCTTATGATTTGTGCAAAAATGTTAACTGGACACAGTTTTCTGACTATATTTCTATTTCATTGATAAATAGTGAGGAGTCAACTTCACCTATTGATAATTATAATAATTTTTCGAAATTATTATTAGATAGTTTGCGTAAATCCCAAACTAAAAAGTTAGGTTCAAGTACTACTAAAAAGATTCGCCCTTCTTTTTGGTGGGATAGTGAGTGTTCCAATGCATTGAGAAATAAATGTGATGCATTTATAAATTTTCGTAGATTGGGCTCCAGAGATAATTATCTATTGTATCGCAAAGCCGAAGCTCAGTTTACCAGACTCACTAAATTCAAAAAGAGAAATTATTGGAAAAATTTTGTACAAAATTTGGATAGAGAAACATCATTGTCCACTTTGTGGTCAGTGGCACGAAATTTAAGAAATTATGACTCAAATGTTCCTACCGTTTTAGAATATTCAGAAGAATGGATTGATAAATTTGCTTCGAAAATATGTCCTGACTTTGCTGCTCCTTTCATAAATTATAAAAGAAAAACTTTAAATTATTATCCTGAGCTTTGCGATCCATTCTCTTTAGCTGAGTTAAATCTGGCTTTAACTTTAACAAAAAATACAGCTCCTGGTATTGATAACATTAAATTTATTGTTTTAAACAAATTACCTGATGAAGGAAAACTTCATTTACTTTCAATATACAGTACAACACTTTCTTGTCTCAAAATATCATTCCTTCTGAATGGCGTTCCATTAAAGTAATAAGTATCCTTAAGGACAAACGTCTTGAAATCCCGCTTCAACAGTTCATCAGAATTTTAAACGCACAAATCTCAAGAAGCAAGCTTCAAACAACAGTGCGTTTTATTATTCTGTTCTTGCTCACTTGTAATAAGCTTAAAATAAGAAGCTCAGGTGCGCTGATTTTGTTTACGACGAGATTTGTGCCCTCAAAATCGTGAGTAGGTGCCAAAGTCGGCCATTGTGGCGGCCATTTTGGGATTCTAACAAGTCTGTCCTTAAGCCTGGTAAAGATCCTTCATTAGCTGATAGCAGAAGACCTATCAGTTTGCTATCATGTTTACGTAAACTTATGAATTATGGGCTGAAGGAAACAGCATTTTTTCTACTTCTCAATTTGGATTTAGAAGAGGTCGTGGAACCCGTGACTGTGTTTCAGTTTTAGCTTCTCAAGTTCAACTTGCATTTAATAAGAAGCAAGACGTAGTATCTACTTTTCTTGATGTCTCTGGAGCTTATGATTCTGTGCTTATTGATTTGTTGTTCAGAAAAATGAACAATTTGAAAATTCCAAATATCATTGCAAATTTTATATATAATTTATTTTCATTCAAAATAATGCATTTTTATCACAATGGTTCTTCAAAAACAATTAGGTATAGTTATTTTGGTCTTCCACAGGGTTCATGCTTGAGCCCTTTTTTGTACAATTTATTTACTAGTGACATCGAATCCATTATTCCTAATGGATGTTATTTACTTCAATTTGCAGTTGATAATGTTCTTTCTGTTTGTGGAAAAAAACAGATACGTTCTTGAACATTTTATGCAATGTGCCTTGGATAATTTGGATATGTGGGTACATGAAAATGGATTTTCATTTTCAGTTCATAAAACAAAATTCATTATATTTTCGAGAAAGCATTCTCCCATAAGTATTAATTTATATCTCAATGGTATTGAAATAGAACAAATTTGTGAATATAAATATCTTGGCATTTGGTTTGATTCTAAATTAAATTGGAACACTCATATTATATACACTGTGGTGCATAATTGATCGGACAAACGCCGATTTTCATACAAAATGGCCGAGTTTAAGATGCTGTAACTATGGTTTGCTTTATTGGATTGAGCTCAATTTTTGACACGGAACTACAAATATGCTGAATTTTGTGTATACAAAGTATAAAATGTTTTCGTTCACAGGTCTGGGCGTGGCAAGGCGTTGAAAATATTGCAAAAGTGATCGGACAGCTGTACCCCTTTGATTTACACGCGTGCCGCTGAAGGTTTCCAGTGAATTAAGCTTACCCTGCTACAACAAACCATCAGGTACACTGTGGTGCATAATTGATCGGACAAACGCCGATTTTCATACAAAATGGCCAAGTTTGAGATGCTGTAACTATGGTTTGCTTTGATGGATTGAGCTCATTTTTTGACACGGAACTACAAATATGCTGAATTTTGTGTATACAAAGTAAAAAATGTTTTCGTTCACAGGTCTGGGCGTGGCAAGGCGTTGAAAATATTGCAAAAGTGATCGGACAAGTGATCCAAACTTTTATGTTCTCTGATAGTTTAAGTTGTCTGAGTGCTCTGAATACTATTAAATCTAATTTCAAATCACATCATATCATGTTGATGTTAAAAAAAATGTTATTTGATTTGCATGCTGAAGGATTTGTTGTGAAATTTGTTTGGGTTCCTGCTCATTGTAATATTTATGGCAATGAACAGGCGGATTTACTTGCTAAATTTGGGGTTACTCGTGGTAAAACCTACAATCGTGATATATTTCCTTCTGAATATTTTCCTAATCTAAAAAGTCATTCTCTAGGTACATGGCAATCTAATTCAATATGCCCCAAAGTCAATCATTTTCCTTGGTTTAGAAATGTATCTGGGAGTAGAAATTTCATTTGTACTTTTTTCAAGAAATCATTATATTTGTAATAGTCATTTGTATCGCATTAACATACAAGATTCTAATTTATGTGAATGTGGTGTTGCTTATGAAGACATTGATCACATAATATTAAATTGTTCTCGATTTATCGCACCAAGGATAACATTATTTGATAGCATAATTGCATTAGGTCTTCCAATTCCAATATCTATTCGGGATATGTTGGGCTTAAAATATGAACCTATATTAAAGCATATATTCAAATTTCTAAATGAGATCTCCTATTTTGTTTGATACTGTTCGGTTTCCTTTTGGTATTTTTATTTTCAACTTTGTCCCGAAATTTAATGTCCCCCTGATCCCACCTATCTTCTGAATTTCTGGTGAAGATTGACGATTCGCGATTTGGGTTGCTTCCCTTTTTCAAGACTACGGCTCTGCTATGGTTCACTTCCGTGTGAGCCTTTTGTTTTAAGTGATCATCATTATAATGTTTTGAGAAAAGATTAAGAGGTTTTGTGCCTTTTTGAGAAAGATTTCGTTTTTGGAATATTGAAATCACTCAAAGGGGTTTTTCCCTCTTTCAAAATTTCAAGTTAAAATAAATAATAATAATAATAATAATACGTAAAAAGTAATTTTAAATTAACAAATAGTTTAAGAATTTCAAATAACTCAACGTACATATGTAAAGATGGGTAAATTATTGGTTAAATTGGGAACAAATCCACAGCTCATTGCATGTACGTTGAGTTATTTGAAATTCATAATTGACCACACGGATTGGTATTACCGAAAATTTGCACTTTTAGTCGAAATAGTTTTAATTTTTGTGGATAGAATGATAGTTCAGTCGATAAAATGACAGTCCAACCCGAACAAAAAAATTTCCCCATGCAAATTTTAAATGCATTTTAAAAATAGTTCCCGGACTCCAAAAATAACCAATTGCAATTGCATACCTTATTGATATTCGCGAAACCCTCGTGTGCAATTCTATCCAAAAAGCATTCAGGAATTTAAACAATCAAGAAGCCAGTCAATTAGTGTATCATTTCACTCACCATTCGGCACCCATCGTCATAACTTCCAGCATCAGAAGACAATAAATTACATGCGATCAGAAGGAAGTATGCTTGGCTGGCAATTTTGATGCTTCTTTCCATAATGGATGAAGCATTTGAAATAAAATGGTATGAAAGAGAGTGAGTGACTGGAAAACGTATTGTTACATTTGGGCATTTTTTTTTATTGCCGTACGGGTTTGGGCCGAAGGGTCCCAAATTTTCATGAAACTTTTTCCACAGGCAGGGCTCATGGATATACCTATGAACAAAAAAAAATTGAGAAAAATTCAGGGTCGCCAATTTTTCCGAAAAACTCAGGTGGAAATTCTTTGTTTTACCCTGACACTACTTACTTTGAAAAACCATAACTCAAAAATGAAGCATCATGGAAGCAAAGTTTTTTTTAGAAAATGAAAGCAAATTTTCTCAGAAATCCAAAATAAAATATGAACTGGAAAAGTTTTCCACAGTTGAGAAAATTAGTAAAGAAAAGCCGGAAAAACAATGCCCGAACTCGTAAAAAAAATATCAAAAAATAGTATTGTTTCATTCTTGAGTTATAATTTTTCAAAGAAAGGCTTATATGATACATTTAGTCATTTTCCAACAAAATTGGCCATAATTCAAAAACGAAAAAAAAATGCATTCCAATAACCATCTCAAAAATATTTTTTTTTAATTTTCCAAATTTGCTTTCATTTTCTTAAAAAAAAATTGTTTCTATGATGCTTCGATCTTGAGTTATGATTTTTCAAAGTAAGTAGTGTCAAGGGAAAACAATGAATTTCCACTTGAGTTTTCCGGGAAAATAGGCGACCCTGATTTTTTTTCTCAATTTTTTTTGTTCATATATTCATGAGCCCAGCCTGTGGAAAAATTTTCATGGAAATCTGAGACTCTTCGGCCCAATTTGAACGATAATAAAAAAAATGCCCAGTTGTCAATTTTCTATTCGCAGTCGGAGTTCTCCCTCTGTCTCTCTTCTTGGCGCAACGTCCTCGCTGGGACAAAGCCTGCTGCTCAGCTTAGTGTTCTATGAGCACTTCCACAGTTATTAACTGAGAGCTTCCTCTGCCAATGACCATTTTGCATGCGTATATCGTGTGGCAGGTACGAAGCTACTCTATGCCCAAGGAAGTTAAGGAAATTTCCTTTACGAAAAGATCCTGGACCGACCGGGAATCGAACCCGTCACCCTCAGCATGGCCATGCTGAATACCCAGTCGGAGTTCAAAACTTCAAATTTATGTTAGTAATATAGCAACATTTGATAAAAGAGTGTACATTAACTTTGAGATTAATAGGGCAGTAAGACTTGATTGAACTTCAGTTTGTTTACTCAATTTCTAAGTATTATCTGAACACACATAAAGTTTTCTTTAAATTGGCACACTTTTCCAAACATATGGAAAATTCGCATCCATTCAACTAGTCTCGCTACGCGATTTCTGTTTCACACTCCTAAAAAATCCATCCAGCTAATCTGTCTTCCACCTCAAACGAACGGGAATGTGATTTATAAAAAGCTTAATTACGTTATGATTACAATTTGCATAAATCATAAGTTCGCTTTTGACTACGCGTCGAGTCGTCCGCCAAAGCGCCACGCCGTCATCCTGCCGACGACGCTCCGGGTGCAGTCAGTCAGTTAGTCAGTCGGTCGGTGGGTGTAATATTATCGCGAACACTGAATTCTTCATTCAAGCGGCTGTTGGTTGGATGGTTGGTTGGCTTGACATTCACCCGAAGCTGCTGGTGATGGTGCAAAATCGCTGCGTATTTGTGCATGAATGGAGAATGGCGCGCCGAAACTCAACTCGTAGACCATGGAAGTGCTGGCTGGGGTATCAAAATTATTATTGTTGTCAGACAAAGGACCCAACCGAGAGAATTGTTCTTTGTAGCTTTACCTCGCTATTCTAGGAGAAGCGATGGGGTTTTTGTGTTCACTACTATATTCGGATTGGTCGAGCCGGGGGTGGTTTATGCATATTATGTCGAGTGTTTTTGGGAGGTTTTCCTAAAGAAACCTCAATCACAGTGCAATTCAAACGGTTCATTCAGGGCACACAACACGCAAAAAAATCCGTTCCGATATACGTGAACTCCCAATCACGGCAACGGGAACAAACGGGAACTATGCATAGCAACGATAACAACAATAAGAAATGTACACCGTGAACTAGATTTCACGTTTTCTAGAACGCCCATATTGACAGCTGGAACTAGTTCCAGTTCACGGTGTATATTTGCTTGTTCTCATATTTGCGTTTGTTTGTTCACGTTTATCAGAACGGTTTTCTGAGCGTGAACGAACAGTTTGATGGTTGCAGATTTAAGTCACTATCTCTGATGCACAACAACGTAGCAAGGTTTATCGGGGACCAATACAAAATAAATTTTTAGTAAAAATTAAATTAAAAAAAAACTGAAATATTTCTTGTTCCTATTCCTATTCCTATTATTATTCTTATTCTTATTCCTATTCCTATTCCTATTCCTATTCCTATTCCTATTCCTATTCCTATTCCTATTCCTATACCTATACCTATACCTATACCTATTCCTATTGCCTGCCACACGATATACGCATGCAAAATGGTCATTGGCAGAGGAAGCTCTCAGTTAATAACTGTGGAAGTGCTCATAGAACACTAAGCTGAGAAGCAGGCTTTGTCCCAATGAGGACGTTACGCCAAGAAGAAGAAGAAGAAGACCTATACCTATTCCTATTCCTATTCCTATTTCTATTCCTATTCCTATCCTATTCCTATTCCTATTCCTATTCCTATTCCTATTCCTATTCCTATTTCTATTCCTATTCCTATTCCTATTCCTATTCCTATTCCTATTCCTATTCCTATTCCTATTCCTATTCCTATTCCTATTCCTATTCCTATTCCTATTCCTATTCCTATTCCTATTCCTATTCCTATTCCTATTCCTATTCCTATTCCTATTCCTATTCCTATGTCTATTCCTTTTTCTATTTCTTTTCTTATTTCTATGCCTATTCCTTTTTCTTTTTCTATTCCTATTCCTATTCCTGTTCGTATTCCTAATCCTATTCCCATTTCTATTCCTATTTCTATTCCTTTTCCTATTCATATTCCTATTTCTGTTTCTGTTCCAAATCTTTTACTTATTAAGGTCCACGGGCTCGAAGAATGCTTAACACATCTCTTTAGTTACACCACTGCTGTTGAAACGACGAACGCCTATAATGATGATGATCTTACTGCGGTTGGGCGCTTTCTATTATGGAGAACAGTAACTACAGACCGTCGACTTTCTTATCGCCGATTGTACCGAAAACCGTTCCATAGCCATTATCATTACTTTGAATGGTTTCCTTCACACCTCGGATAACAAGATGTTCCGTTTAGAATTGGGAAATGAATGACATTCGAATGGTTATTTCGGCAATCGCAAAGACCTTTAACCTCGGCCTTCTCGCGGAAAAAAAGACATAGGTCTGGCCGAAGCGGAATAACAAAGCGAGAACACTTCCCCCACTACCCCTCTCCGAATCGGAAATCACATCAAAGCCGACGACGAGTTGAGCACAGAGATTTGGACAAACCATCCCTTTCAAAGGACGCGACAAAGGAAAACCTTTCCGGAGTGGAAATATACGAGACAGCAAATGCAAAGTAAATAAAAGAAAAGCTGTTCGCTCGCAAATGGTACTCCTACAACAACAGCAACGAGGATGGTTTTGGGATTACACGCTGGCGGGCGGGTGGCGTCCTCTAATAACAATCGATTGATGAAGGTCCAACCGAGAAGCTGGATGGGAATGGATATCATTTGGTCTGGTGCACGAGAAAAAGGCTATTGCTCGTGATGTTTCATCTTTTATAATAGACGACTGATTGGGTTGACACAGGTGCACGCTGGAAGATTAAATCCAATAGTTGATTTTATCTCTTGTTATTTATACGGGGTGACCCAATTAGAGCACCCGTAATATTGAAGAAATAAAGACCCTGCGAATGCTCAAAATTAAACGTCACATTGTTTCAATATTTAACACAATTCGTACTCATTGAATGACTGTAGTAGCCAGAAGTGTCAGCTTATGAGTTGTATATTTTGAGAGTTTGGACAATTTGAAAGTCTTATCATACCGTGTGCGATTATCATTATTTTAGTGTGCACGAATGAATGCTTGTGTACGCGCTCTCAAAACGCTAACGCTAACTTGACACCTTGCGTGCGAGATGTACCAGAAACGTCAATCATGCGTAAGCATGGGCTGGATGGAAATTTAGATGTACTTCAGTTTAGTGAACAATTTTATTGCAAATGGACGTATCGTCAGTTGAGTGCGGGAGTACAAATCAGCTGATGGCAAACCAGCCGAAAAGCTCGGATACTACAATGGCTAACTAACATTCCTTCCCCATTAACCTGTACGCCACCGCCTAAGACATTACAAGAGCGGGTAACACATTAGCTATTGCGGTGTTACAAATACGGAATCCAAGAATATCGTTTCATGTTGTTTTTGTCTAACCGCTGGTAAAACAAATATTTTGTGTTTTTACAGAAATTAGAAATTTTAAGCGGGGAAATACTTACTGATGACTACATTTCGATAGTCAATTTATCAATAGTTGAAATTTTTCCACAATTTTCAACCTTCAGTGCCCGGTAAGAGGTCCCGGAAAAAATGTTTGCATCAGCTCTAAGAGCATTATTGCATCTACTACGGCTTATAACGCCAAACACCCACTTTCAGGCTGTATCGATTAGGTACTCAATTTACTCAATCATTGGAAAACTGTATAGAAAGCTGCATCTTCCATTGATCCACAAGCTTCCCACGATTTTGTTAACCGGTAACAAGCTCCCATTATTACCGGAAGCAAAAGTTATATGCCTGCATCCTGCAGCCGGCTTTTGAATTGCCGGGTTCTATACATATAATATGGCTGCTCTGCTCCTGTTGTGATATTGCTACGAACAAGAGTCTATCACATCAGTATAAAACATGCTGCCGAAGGCAACTGATTTGGTGTCGGGTACGAACATAACTAGGCCATAATTCTCTTATTGTAGCAAGTGCAGATGATATGAATGCACAATAGTAGTCTTAACAGCTCAATGTAAGTACCTATGCTTGCTTATATTTAAGGTGTATCATTCTGATAAGCTAATAATTAACTTCACGATAATGCATACATATGACAATTGAAGTATATTGATTTAACTCTTTCAACCTTCATCCATTCATTATAGAGCATTTCCTTTTTCAGAGCTCTTTATATAAGTCATAAATGATCAAATTTTCATTGCATTCGATTCGTTGAATCCGGAGATATAACAGCTCAAAATTGACTATTGGACAATTATACTTTTTCCTAGAATCTTAATAACTTCATGCAAAATAGCCCGATTATTTCCAAATATGGACCACTGCTACACAACTAGTTGATCAACTTACAGTGAAAATTTAAGAATATTTGACGCACTTTTCAAAAAGTAACAGCTATTTGAAATTTTTGTGAAATCTGGAATTTTTTTCTATCCCCTGTATCTCAAATTTTACATAAGCATTATTCATAATAAAAAACGACAATTCGTATAATCGGACATTTGACTCTAGTCTCACTTTTGAGAAGGGCCCAAGTAGAAAGTGATTGAAAATTTATAAAATATACATTGGAAATTGTTTGTTCGACTGATGAGATGTCTTCGGCAATATTTATGAAACTATATGAAAAATGTAAGCACTGTTAAATAGAATATTGTATTTTTCATTTTATTTGAAAAATAAAACTTAAAAATCAATCAACTCAAAAATGTTAATTTTTTTTGGGTCAATATTAAAAACTATGAGAAAAAAATATATTTTTTTAAGTCAGTTTTTTGAAAATTGTTAGAATAAGCTGCAAACAAATGATTTTTTACCCCACTTTTTTAATGTACGCATAATTTGCATTAAACAAATTTTGAGCAAATGCTACTGTTTTCGAGATACAGCGATTTTACTGTAAAATTTCCTGGAAACATCTAACATTTGAATGTTTGCCCAGTAATGGGTGTTTTTTTTTCGACAGGGTGAGCCTATATTAATCATTGCACTGTGGGTATAAACGTAAAAAATATGGACAAAATATTACAAGTTTGCAAGTAAAAATAATGTCAAAAATAAGCTCAGCTTGGCGATATCTCCACTCGTTTGTATATTATTTGTCGAAATAGGGTGGGAGGTTTCCTGAGGAAATATGATCAAAAGTTCACAACTCCTGATACTTAGCTGATTATTGTTATGATATTTTTCGGACTATTCAGGATCCCACATGCAGGAGTTTGAACATCAGACTTCATTTGGCGGACGCATTTCGAATCAAAGTCTCTACTGTTAACAAGTTTCGATTCTGTTGATTACAAAGCTCAACCTCTATTCCTTTCGTCAATTAAATGAAAATCTATCTTTTCTTAAGAACAAATGAGAGCCCTTTTTATTATGAGTTATTTTGAACATCTGAGACAAATTAAAAAAAAAACTATGTTTCTGCGATGCGTTGTTTCAAAAACATACACGCAGAGAAATAAATTGTAAACACAATCAAATTCTAGTTCACATCAACCTATGATTTTTCAGTTTACTATAGCGACAAACTGATTTCTAGTTTAAACAAAACTGTTCCATTGTTTGAAAATACAAATATTTTCATTTGTCGAAATGTGATTGTGTTGGTGATAACAGCTCTTGCGGCAGCTCGGAAATCTATTTTTGGACACTCGGCAAGCGGATGGAAAGTAGAAGGAATAAAAAAAAATACAAAAAGGCGAAACCGACTAACGTTTTGTGGATGCTGTGTTCAGTACCTGCGCGTTATCCATCACGGCCAAAACTGCACTTGGAAGATAGGGTAATGGATTTGCTACATCTTCCTCGTTGTAACGATGTTTGGGTAAGAATGTTAAAAATGTGTGAGTGCTTTCGGGCCATGTTTTTTATCCCCATTTTGTAGAAACAAATGAAGTTTCTAATTTTATGTATATGGAATGGTGGTAATTGGTTGGTTTTATCGATAAACTCCAAGTGAGCGATTCCAAGCAACAGCATCAAAATTTAGGACTTTTTTTAATTCATGATTTTCTATTGAGCTGAAACTTTGCACAGTTTTTCAGTTCCATCTAAATCACCATTTTTCGATATCATATCTTCATGTTGAGTCACGACTAACTTTTCAAAAGGGTGTATATGAAAATGGTTGAAAAATATTCAAAAAGCTGCACAGCAAAAGCGGTTCGTTCGATTGTTATGATTTTTTCAGCAAAGTTAGATAACTAAATGGTGATTACTAAAAAAATATACACTGTAAAAAAAATATTTTTTTTGCATTAAAAAATATAATTTTTGTCACAAAAACTTAAATATCTCAAAACCCTATCTTTTTACCAACGTCATTTTTTTAGGGAAAATGGTCCGTTATATTAGCTATCTACCATAAAAATTTGGTGATGGTAAACTAATAAACAAAAAAGTTATGACATTTCAAACATTTCACAATTTTTTACATTTAGTAGAAAAAAATTTTTTTACCGTGTAAATTATTTCGTGAATCACAGTTTGGTGCTGTTTTTTTTGTTAAGGGTCTTGCGGGAGTTAAACAAGTTGTTTTTACGATATTCAATATTTGTGTATTCATTTGTATTATGTATATTATATGTATAAATATTATATGTATTTATATTATATGTATATACATGTAATATATATACATATAATATATATACATATAATATTTATACATATAAATGAATTCTCAAATTACACAACAATAATCATAGATTTGACACAATAGGGGTAAGAGAGGGCTAAGAGTTTTGGGTTTGGATTTTATTATGGGTTATGAGATCATGAAAACAGTTTTACTTATTTTTTATTTGATTTTATTTATTTTTTTACAATATCGAACACTTTGGCATTATTGTCAGAACAGTTTGAGTATAGTTTTGCTTTAATTTTATTTTCTGACAATGGAATGAAACAATGGAATTTTTGGGTTCCTTGGATCGTTTTCGCGTTATTATATTGCTCGCTGAGCTCTGAAGCCTTTATTTCGTACTCTTCCGTAGTAGTAAAACAAAATGATAATTTGGTTAAATCTTCTTCTTTTCTACGATTCGCCCATTCAAAAAGTTCTTTCGCAGTTTTAATTGGATGCTCACGTTCTTTGGCTAAACTTGCTCTTGTGGCCATGCGCTTTATTGTTCCTCCAATAGCATCACAAGGACCTTTGCCATGGGACGTAGCAAAAAAATGCCATTCTGCATCAATTCCGTACATTGATTTAAATTGACATAGGCTCGAAAAATTCTTACGGTTTTTGTACTGCGACGCTGCTCCATCAGACATAAAATATATCTTTTTGACTTCTTTATGTTTATCAACGCGTAAAAAGTTAATCATTTTGGCAATGAACAAGTTTACGGATATTGAATCGTGCCTTAAATCTTCGGAAATTACAATGAAACTAAAGTGTTCAATTTGCGAACTTCCATTAAAATAAATAACGAATGGATGAATTGTAGCTTGTTGCACGTTCCAGTGATGGGACTGAACTTCATCTTGCAATACAAAACTGTAATTTTCAGAAAAATCACAAATGACTAAAAATTCACCATTTTGTAACGTATTTTTCGTATTTTTTAAAAAGCTGGATTGCTCTGTTTTAATGAAATCGTGAGGGATTAAACTTTCTAATTTCAAGCAAAAATATGACACAAACTCATCTACAGGTTTTACAATTGTTTCTAGGTCACACCTATCCGTGGTTACCCATTGCTCAAATGATAACTGATCAATATATTTTTCTTCAAACTCACCGAATAAAGTATTTTCCAATAATGAAGAATCTGGACAATCCGAACAAGATCGTAATACAATTTGATGTTGTATTTTCACACAAAAGACTACCAGTTAACATTTTAATATCCTTTGTTAAATTTATTCTTTTCAAACTATGTAAAATAAGGTTAATATTCTCATGGGTTGTGCACACACAAACATTATGTGTTCCTGAATTGGAAAGAAGCTTGCATTGCCTTGGCCGAAGGCTTGCAAATGAGGAAAAACCTACTTTAATATTATTGTGAATTTCCTTGAAGCGTGTGTAAGCTTCTTTCAATGTCGTCATCATTAATCGTTTTTGGATTGCTTGACGCTTTCCATCTTGTTTTACTGATACATAATCTTTCTGGTCAGGCATAGCTCGACTTACTTCATCATCTTCAAAATATTGAACTACTATTTCTTTTGCCTCGTCTGTTAACGCATTACTAGACCTAGTATTTTTGGTTGAAAGACAGTTATTCTTAAATAGTTTTGCCTCTTTTACTGTATATCTATTGGTTTCGAACTCATCAATGGCATCTTGAATAGACCACGAACTTGGCAGCATCGACAAAATCAATAATTTTTCTTTCCTTGTCGTGGCTGGATTCGAGAACCTTTCCTTCATATTCATAATTACCTCATCGTAGTCTGTATTTTCCACATCCTCAGGTCCTAATTTGAAGAGGTTTCTACGTACAGCTTCGTTTATTTCACGGTATTTTTTCTCTGGATAATAAACGTAGTCCATCTTCGTCCATTTAATCGGAGTCACTTTTATCCCAGCTATGCCCTCGTTAAAGCGTTCGATGTTTACCTTTTGAATACACTCATCTTACGATTGATTTGTTGAAACAGATGTCGCTGATGGTACGGTGGCAAGGCTCTCTGCACTTGGAACTTCTAGTAATTCCTCAGTTGTTGTCGTTTTCGAACTTCCTGCGCCCTGCTCTTCCGATGATATACAGATTGCTCGTTTGTCAACGTTTAGACGGCAGGACGTGCAAATGCGTAAATTTGTATTCAATGTGGACATTGGAGCATAACCTGTCGCTTTCAGTTTATCTATGGTGCTTTCGGTGAGATTTCGTAACTCTTTTGAGCACTTTTTTTCTGCAAACGGCCTACAACAGTTGAGAAAGCGACTACTCATGTTGTTCGTTAGATTTTAATAAACAAAATCACTTTCAAGTTTTTACTGACTAGTTTGGTGTCGTTTACTTGACTGAAGAAAACTTTTACTTTACAATCCTTAATAACCATAGCGGTAGTAATTTTTTGCTTTTTCGTGAGCATTGTCATGGTACCTATCATGCATTTGTTGTTGTTGAAGTTACTCGCTTCCTCCCGATATTTATGATTCTATTCTCTGATAGGTAAATTTTTGCAGGTAAACTAGACGTCTAGAGCATTGTCGTGGTATGCACCTATTATGTATTTGTTGGTGTTGCAGTTACTCGCTTTCTCTCCATCATAAAATCTATTATCTAAGAGGTAAGTTTTTTGCAGGTAAACTAGACGCATTCGTCTATATAAAACTTTTGTTTTGCAGCTTTTATCTTAAAAATAATATTACTTATGTTTCTTATTATCAACAGGTTTTAACCCTATTAACAGAATTTTTCGCCAGTCACGTACAATAAAAATAATGACACTATCAATACTTTTGATCACTACACTGGATCGCGTCTAAGTTTCTAATAGATGCTATAATAGTTATGAATAATTAAATAAAAATATCATGAAAATAACTTGTTTAATTCATGCGGTAGCCTTAACAATAAAATCAGCATCATAATGCGATTCTCTGAATAATGTACACGGTAAAAAAAACATATTTTTTTTACTAAATGTAAAAATTGTGAAATGTTTGAAATATCATAACTTTTTTGTTTATTAGTTTACCATCACCAAATTTTTATGGTAGATAACTAATATAATGGACCGTTTTCCCTGAAAAAATCACGTTGGTAAAAAGATAGGGTTTTGAGATATTTGAGTTTGTGTGACAAAAATGATATTTTTTTAATGCAAAAAAAAAAAATTTTACAGTGTATATTTTCTTAGCAATCCCCATTAAGTTATCTAACTTTGCTGAAAAAATCATAACAATCGAACGAACCGTTTTTGCTGTGCAGCTTTTTGAATATTTTTCAACCATTTTCACATACACCCATTTGAAAAGTTAGACGTGACTCTATATGAAGATTTGATATCGAAAAATGACGTTTTAGATGAAATTGAAAAACTGTGCAAAGTTTCAGATATTTTTGAAATGGTCGCTCAGGATCGACTTGCGTGCCTCCGTGGAATCCCTCAAGTAGGAACAAAGAAATAAAATTTTGAAATAAAATAAAATAGCTTGAGCTTGAGCTTGAGCTTGAGCTTGATTGAACGCCCGTGGATGCGACTCGCCAGATCAGCTACACTCACACGAGGAACCAATGAAATTATCTGCCGGGGACTAGCAGGCATCTTCAGTGTGTTAGTGATGGTGATCTTCGATTTTTAGGCGACAATGACGCCTGCTACGTCAGGTTACAGGTCAATGCGGGGAAGGACAAGGAAGTGATGACTGCAATCGTTTGTATCCACATCAGACCGAATATACCTCTGCGTCTGCAGAAACTCATGCAGATGTCGTAGTGTTAGTGGGATATGGTTGGCAGAGGCTCACACATTGGTGCGTGGATGCCAGGCGTGAAGTAATAGATTAGTGCGATTATTACTATTGAAGTTAAAGCGGCACAGTTCACTTGATTGCATAATTCGTAGGCGTTATTTGGATAGATTGACACTTTTCTAGGAAAGTTGGAAGGAATTTTGTTATGCTGTTGTTATTCTCTTCTGCTCGGAATACGCCGCTGTTTGTTCTCCCGATCACTATCATAAGAGTTTTAATGCTATAACTGATTTCCTTTATCGATTTTCACATCTGCAAATGTAATACGATCATTAGTGGAAGAGAAAATCGGATATTCATTTTCGATTATATTTGTAATTATAGATGCTTGTCAAAACCATTCTCTAGCAAATTACCAAGAGATTATTCAAAAAATGGATCATATTTTAGAAATAATAATATTAATAAGAGAATATAAATTTAAAAAAATATACCTTACCCAGTCAACACACGATCGCATATGATGTTGCATAGGATGCAAAAGTGGAGGCGATATACGCACACTTTACACGCGGGTTAATGGAAGCGTGTACGCATATGGCCTCCACTTTAGCATGCTATTCAGCATCATATAAGACTTTGTGTTAGCTGGGTATGTTATGCTCTTATGATATTGAAATTGAAAACAGTACATTCTAACAATTTGAGGTCTGGTCATTGAAACTTTGGTGTGCCTATTTGTTTTTTTTTTCTATTGTTTTAGGCAAACTTTGTAGAAAACTCTAATTAACCTTCCGTAACTCGCGAGGCTGGCCACCACCGCTTGCACCACGCTAATGTTGAGCACAAAAAGCGAGATTTTTTCAACGTATTGTACAAAATACAACAGCGAAATCCCTCGAGGGTTAGGAATTTCTGAAGAAATTCATGTGGAATTTCGGGGTGTCCATTTAAAAACGAAACTTTTTTCATTATTCATAAGATTTCATTCATTATTCATCATTCACGTCTCTTCAGAAGTTTCTACAGAGATTCTTCCAGAAAATTCTTCAGCAATGCCTCCAGGAGTTTCATCTTTGTTTTTTTTTCAGAAGATCTCTCAGGAAGATCTTGACAGGAGTACCTTCAGGAAAAACTTTAGGATTTCCTTCAGCATTACTTTCAGGAGGATTTAGGGATGCATCCTAGAGATACATCGAAAATTTATCCAGAAGATCCTTCAGGATTCCCAGGAGGTCCAGAGATTAGTCTGAGAGTTCCTTCAGGGACTCCGTCTGAAGTTCCTTCAGAAATTCCTACATGAATTTCTTCACGAACTAGTCCAGGAGTTTCTCAGAGATTTCTCCAGAAGATTCTTTAGTAAATTCGTCTAGAATTCCAACAATGGATTTTTTATGACGTTCTGTACTGCCGTTCTAGGCATACTTGTCTCATGTTATATGGGATCCCCATATAACATGGGACGATTGGGCGTAGAACGGCAGTGTGGGAATCACTCAAGCAGATCCTTCAGGGATCACTCCGGAAGTTTCATCAAGGCTTCCTACAGGAACTCCTTATACATAGTATCCCTCCTGCAATTTCTCCAAGAATCGCTCCTGAACTTCCATAGGGGCTTCCTCTTGAAATTACTTCAGAATGTCTCATGAAAATTTTTCAGAGATTCTTTCAGGAGTTCTTTCAAGGATCGCTCCGGAAGTTCCTTAGGTGACCTCTCCAGGAGTTCATTCAAGGATCTCCCTAAAAGCTCCAGGGGGATTCAGGGATGCATCCAGGTGTTTATTACGAGTTCGTTCAGAAGTTCCCAAAGCTATTTCAACAGGAGTTCGCTCAGGAAACCTTACAGAAGTCCCTTCAGATATTCTTTCAGGAAGATACACAAATGCCTCCTGAAGATTCGTCAATAGTTGCATAAGAAGTTTCTTCAAGAATTCCTGCAGGAGGTCTTAAGAAATAAGTCAAGTAGTTCCTGCAACGATTGCTTCTTTAGAAATTCTAAAGAACTTTAGAAATTTCAACAGGAGTTCTTACATAAATCAGTCCAGGAGTTTCAGCCATTCTTGCAGATGTTTCTTTAGAGATCCCTGCTGATTTTTTTTTTCAGGGATTCCTACATAAGTTCCTTCAGAAATATCACCAGGAGTTCCATGAGAGACTTATAGGAGTATTCAAAGATACGACCAGGAAAGTTCAGGGATTCCCCCAGAAAATTTTCAGAGATTCCTATATAAGAGTTCCTTCTAAGATTCCTTCAGGATATCCTGAAGGGATTCCTCGACAAGTTTCTTTAAGGATTCTGTCAGGAGTTTTTTTCAGGGATCACTCCAGGGGTTTTTTCAGATTGTAGATTGAGATTGAGGTTTTTCCAGGATGACTCACGGATGCCTCCAGAGATCCAGAAGTTCATTCAGGTTTTCCTACAGGAGTTCCTTCATGGAATCTTGTAGGAGTTCCTATAATAATTTCCTTGGGATTACAATCAAGCATATCACCGGGATATTCTTGACGAGTACCTCCTGCAAATCCTTTCTCCTATCTGGCAAGATTCCCTTTGAGAGGTTTCGCTGAAAATCCTTCGAGGATTCCTTCGGATATTCCTACCGGAATTCAAGAATTTCCCTTGGAATTCCAGCATAAATGTTTCCTGTAATTTCTTCGTGGATTCCTCCTGGACTTCCTTCATGGGCTTCCCTGGACTTCTTTCCAGGATTCCTCCTGGAATTTTTTCGGAGGTTCCTTCTAGAATTCCTTCGGAAATTTCTCCTGGAATTCTTTTGAGGATTACTTTTGGTATTCTTTCGAGCATTCCAACTGATATTCAGGTCCCTCATAAAATTCTTTATAGGAATTCTTCTTGGAATTCCTTCGGAACTTCCTCCTAAAATTCCATCGGAATTTCCTTCTGGAATTCCTTCAGTAATTTCTTCTAAATTTTTCGTTAATTCCTCCTATAAATCCTTTAGAGATTCTTTCTCGAATTCCCTTGGAAATCTCCACTGGAATTCTTTGTGGATTATTGCTGGTATTCCTTTGGGATTCGTGCTGGATTTTTTTCGTGATTTCCTCTTGTAATTTCAGCAGGTATTTCTCCTAGAATTATCCTCGTGGAATTCTTACGAGGATTCCTCCTGAAATTCGTTCGGTGATTCCTCTTCAAATTCCTTCGAGGATTTGCTCTTGATATTGATATAGGAGTTCCTCATGGAATTCCTTCGAGGATTTCTCCTCGAATTTCTTCGAGGATTCCTCCTGGATATTTTTCGATGGTTCCTTCTAACAATCCTTTGGGAATGCCTTTCAAAATTCTTTCTGGAATTCCTTTGGAGATTCCTCCCGGAGTACCTTCAAGGAATCCGTCTGAAATTCATTCGGGGATTCCTCGTGATATTTCGTGGATTCTCCAGCATTCCTCATGCAATTTATTATGGATTTTTTTTCTTGGTGATTTCTCCGAAGATTCCTCCTGATCTTCCTATGGCCATTCCTCTTGAAATTGCTTCGGGATTTCCTCCTGAAAAACCTTTGAGGATTCCGCCTGAATTTCTTTCGGAGATTTCTCCCGGAATTCTTTCGGTGATCCCCCTGAGATTCAAAGAGATGAACTAGCCAAGGGCTGAAAGTCTCTAATATAGATAAATCAATCAAACAACCCCTGAGATTCCTGCAGGAATTTCTCCTGTTATTTCTCCGAAGATTCCTCATAGAGTTCCTCCGGAGATTCATCCTGGAATTTCTTTGGAGATTCTTCCTTGAATTCTTTCGGTAATTCCTTTTGGAATTCCTTAAGGGTTTCCTCCTGAAATTCCTTCGGGGATTCTTTTTGGAAGTCTTTCGAGGATTCCTTCTAAAGTTTCTTTTGGAATTCCTTCGGGGATTGCTCCTGATATTCCGTCGGGGATTCCTCCTGGAATTTCTTCGGAATTTCCTCTTGGTAATCCATTGGTGATTTCTTCTCAAATTCCTTTCGAAATTTCCGCAGGAGTTCCTTCGGGGATTCCTGATGTAATTCCCTTAGAATTTCTGCTTCAATTCAATTCGGAATCCTCATGGAATTCCTTCTGGGATTCTTCCTGAATTTCCTTCCTAAATTCTTCAAAAAATTCCAATTAGGGATTTCTTCAGAAGTTTCTGCAGGGAACTCTCTAAAAAAGATTCTTGTATTACCACAAATTCCTGCAGAAGTTCTTCCAGGGTTTCATGCAGCAGTCCAAAATTTTCTTCATGGAATCCTGCAGGAGTTTCTTTAAGGCTCCTCCTGAAATTCCTTCTGAGATTCCTATCTGAAATCAATCGGGGATTCCTTAGCGTAAATAAAGCGGTCTTATTATCAAATTAGATAGCTTCTGAAGGTTCTAAGAAAACAAAACAAAACTTGTGGCAAAATCGATATGTTTGCAATCAATGGAGTAATGCAACATGCACTACAATAAGTAAACGGGTAATGTAACAATAGGTCTAATCACTGGTCGCAGTGACGGACCCGAACAGAAATAAAAATACATTTATTCAAACGCAATAGTTTATGTCATCAATGGACATGAAAAAGCTCGGACTACAAATCCCAAAGCAAAATAACAACTTCTTTGCTTTGCCAATGTTGAGATTATGACCAAATTTTGGTTACGTCGATTCAAGCCGTAGCCGCCGCCGCCGAAAGCTGCCACCAGCGTGACACCGATGACGCCTCCGCCGAGCAAAATAAAGTCGGCGCACAGGTCTACTGCGGTGCATGTTTCAAAAATATTTGTTTTGTATTATGCACATTGTAACTTATTTTATTGAAAATAACACTAGTTTACAAAATAAAACAAAAGTCGTGAACTTCTGTTAACGACCAAAATTTTTGAAGTACAATTTAGCACTGATTTCGAAACCGTGCTTCAAAAAAATTTAAGTAGTGCAGTTTTTGAGTTTTAGCTCAATATCGAGTTTTACAACTTTTAAAAATATAGGATTTACTAAAACTCAAATATCTTGCATTTTGTTCAACCGATTTCAAATCTTTTTCCATAAATTAAAAGCTGAATACAATACCATTCGATCATCCGAAAGCAGGTTTTGCATCAGATTGATGAAATTCAAGATATTGACGAGTTTTGGGGACGATCTCCTTAAATTTTAGCCAAATTTCCAAAAATTTATGATGAAATGTATTTTTTCAATAAAAAAAAATCAATCTAAAAATTCTTTCTCAACGTTTATTTGACATATCATATGTAGGCGAGTTACAGTAAAAAATTCAGCTCAATCGGAGCATTGATTACGGAAAATTAGATGTGTGAAGTAAGCGACCTTGCTTAAAAATAGAACAAAAATGGATTTCAAATCATCATTTTTGTATAGAAAGTCGAAAAAAATTCCGCTCTACTGTAATTTTTTTCCTTCGCGTTTTCGAACTCAGGGCATGGTTCTACACCAAAAATGATCATCAACTTACCGAGTTCAAAAATGCTGTAAACTAGTGTAATGGATGAATAATGATCAACTTCCCCCAGGGTATGGTGCCAAAATGGCCTGAGCTCATTTTCATATGGTTCCAAACTAGGGCAATTTTGGATATTATCAGCAAGTTTGTTCTCTCCGGGAATGATGCAGGTCTGGTTTTATAGGCCAAATTTCCTGAAACTGAATTGAATAATTTAGCTTGGTTAGGAAATATTTGACGCCAACATTGAGGTTTAAAAAACATAGTAAAGAGAACAAAACCACCAAAAATACCTAAATTTCCGTACTTGGAAAAAGTAAGTACCGACATGTTTTGAGGGTCTTTCAACCGATATTTTTGTTATTTATCTTTTTGCGATATACGATGACGTTTGAATATTAAAAAAAGGATGTTAATATAGAATAAATCCGATTGCAAGATAGGAAACTTTCACATGCATTTATTTCCGGTTTTTCTTCAGGGACCATTAATAAACCACGTAGCCTTTTAGGGTGGAGGTGAATCTGATCAAAGTTTACGCTCCATACAAATTTTTCAACTTTTGTGTAGACAAAAGTATGCGTGAGAGGGGGTCTAACATGACCAAAATTAAGAATTTTCTATTTTCAGTTCATATTTTGTCCTTCACATTTAAAGCTTTTTCCATTTCATGTTATGTTCTTTTTTTAGGTTCGGGCAGTTTTGAATCTCTGACTATCTATCAGTAACACAATATGCCCCAAAATAAGTAAATAAGGAAAAAAAAATTTTCATGCGAAACATTTTCTTATTTATATTATTTTTTTTCAGATTTTTAAAAAAAATGGTTTCGTCTTCACAACAACAGTTTGCTACTGCGATGCTATTTAAGAAACGATTTTTTTTTTCAAAGTAGGTGATTCCTATCTGTTATTTTCAATTGTCAAAAATTTCCATTGGAATTTTCTGAGAATAAATATCTATAGGATGTTTGATAAAAAAAAACTTTTTTTTAAGCACTCAGAGAGTGGAGGATTTCGTGAAACAAGTTGTCAAAAATAAATTAGTATCAACACATTTCATTTAAATGATATAAAACGAATCAAAACACATTTTATAAAGATTCTTTCTAATGGAAAGTTCGAAGGTTCTGCTTCTGAAAACGACGCCTTAAATCTTAATATTCAATAACTTACATCTACTCAAAACCAGGTCACTTCCTCCGATTTTACTTTTATCATCAATAATGGAAACATCCAGGTACCCCACACGCCCACAAACAAACAGCCACTCAAATTTGTACACTCGGGCTAGCAGACTTCCTGTGACTGTGAGGAGCCGGGAAGTCAAATACCGTCCGTCCGGCCCGCGCCGCTGCCCTGAGCCCGAGACACCGAGAGACACATTCCAATCCGCAAATAAACTGAACAACTTTATTAGCGAGTGCTTCACGGTTTCTACCAACCACCACCGCCACGGAGAAACAGCAACCCGAATGAACCCAAGATGGGCCAAGCCTAAATACTGTCGGGTGAGGTAAAAATATCCTTCATGAATATTGTTGGAACAACTAGACCGACCCTTAAACCGCTTACAGGCATGACAAGCTACGTTAAATCAAAGACAATATCCGTCTCAAATATCAGAATTCAGTTGTAGTTCACGAAAGAACTTTTGTGTTATATTAGACTGAATTTTACATGTTTTGTTTTGTATTGTGCGTTCATCATCTGTAAATTCATGCTTTGAGTTTTTTGTTTTTTTTTTTATTATTTTGTTGGAAAGGTTTAAGTTGTTACATCAAGTATGCTGTGAAAAGTAACCTCCGGAACTGAAATTTAATCTATTTTTTACATAAATTGTAAATTTGATTGCTTCGTACGATCACTTAGTGATTTACTCCTGAAACTTTTCTGAAATGTTAAAATTTTCGTCACTATGAACAGACATTCACAGGCCTCAATCCCAAGAAACATAATTAATCGATTCATATAACATATTTTTTTGCCATATGAAACGGTAAAGTTACACGGTTCCTAATGTTATTCAGTCTCGTTTGAAAGAGAAATTATTATTTTTTTGCTTTTGATGTAAATGCGTTGCTTGAAATGAAATTTTCACATTTTTATTATTTTTTATTTTTTTATTTATTTTTTTATTTATTTATTTTTTTTTTTTGAACAACCAAAAACTACAACCAAGTAACTCCAGCGTACGATGACTGACTCTTGAATCAAGCATCCACGGTATGTGGAAGCAGGCAGCAACACACAAATTGAGAAAACAAACACTCCCTTTCGCGCCCTCGTAATTCTGCTGCCCTCCAACCTGCCACCCGAAGGTCGCAATTTTATGAAGTCGCCGATATCCGAGCGACGGGGAGAGCAAAAGTCGAATCAGTCTTATGGAAATAACAAATGCGGAAAAATTAAGGTACGGGGGCTTCCTCTGAATTATAATGATTTCTTCCCCCAACTACCTGAGAGTATTGAATTTCACGAAAAAACGGAGGGATGGGAATTATGATATCAAAATCATTATTAATTTTGTAGAAAAAAAAATACATGCGATAACATACGAGTTTCTCATCATGAAAATTTTACAAAATAATTGGTAATTTTAATTGTTTCGCTGGAAAATCGAATAGTACGATATGCAACAAAGCAGTCATAGAAAGGAACTGTTGAATGAATTTGATTAGTACCCTGGATACATAGTGTCTATTGAGATACCGATAACAGTGATAGCAATATTCTCCTCTAAAATGGTCTCTCGTGAGAATTTCATACTCTGATATTTTCTCTCGTTAAAATCTCAGAAAAGCCTCCACTCTCAGAGGAGCACATTTCAGTCATCAACATCAACAAGCGTTGCCCCATCATCATCATAAATTCTGAGCAATGATGACCCGACAGAGGCATATCAACAGCTGACGAACGGGAATTCTTTCGATTCTATCTGGCGAATCATCGCACAAGAAACGATCCAAACAATAGCGAGCCCAGAGCGAGCAGACACATGTTGAACGGGCAAAACTGGAGAATCTGTGATTCGATGGGAACATGCGCAGATCCACGGTTCAATCCAGGATTCAACAATCCAGGAAGTATAACAAAACATTGTACTCCATCCAAAAGAGTAATGATAATATTTATTGAAATTGGTCCTACGTAGCCAGAGTGGTAAACAAGCGGCTATTCAGCAAGACACTGTGAACAGAAGGGTTGAAGAATTCGGCTTTAGGGTATTTGGTCAAATAGACATTTAGTTGAATAGAATTTAACCCGTAAACACCCGAGACGATCCACTTTTGGCAGAAATGCAATATGTTCCTTACCTTGATTTTTATTACAGTCAAGGGGAATAGTTATGCTCAGGGATGGCATTCACCATTTGCAAAGAGTTACATTCACTTGCCACTATCTCAGTTCATAAGCATGCTATCAAAAAACAATGTATGGATGACTTTTACCTTGTAGTTTTATCTGAAAGTTTGCCGAATAGCATAAGGGTCGCAAACGCATGCTTAACTCGTGAGCGAGCTGTGAAAACAACTCTCCACGCCGTGAATGCAAATTACATTCACGGCGTGGAGAGTTGCTTTTACAGCTCGCTCACGAGTTAAGTATGCGTGTGCGACCCTTATGATATTCGGCAAACTTTCAGATAAAACTACAAGGTAAAAGTCATCCATACATTGTTTTTTGATAGCATGCTTATGAACTGAGATAGTAGCAAGTGAATGTAACTCTTTGCAAATGGTGAATGCCATCCCTGGTTATGCTTATAAATGCATGGTACCTTTCTGCTTTGCACCCTCCCCCTTTTGCTGGTAGTCGAAAATACGTGCCTTTTTTGTATCTATATCTATATCTATATATATATAAAAATGAGTTTGAAATCCCTTTGAGGCAACAAAACTCACAAACGGCTGAACCGATTAGGATGGCTCTTGCACGGTTCGATTCGTTTTAATGGTGGCTGTGTTTATATGTACAAAAAGTTACGAAAATCAACTAGAAAAGTAAGAAAATTGATAAAGTATTGATTTTTCATGAGCTGGGAAGGAAATCAACACGATCGAAAATTAGATCAATCTAGAGTGCGGTGCAATTTTGAGCTCAACAGTTGTCAAACTATCACAAGGCGGCAAGACAAAGTTTGCCGGGACAGCTAGTCTATCTATCTATCTATATATATAAAAATGAATTTCCGTCTGTCTGTCTGTCTGTCTGTCTGTCTGTCTGTCTGTCTGTCTGTCTGTCTGTCTGTCTGTCTGACCGCTATGCATTCGGAAACTACTGAACCAATCGGCATGAAACTTTGTATGTGGGTACTTTTGGGGCCGGGGAAGGTTCTTAGCATAGTGTGAGACTACTCCGGTCGCTAGAAAGAGGGACTCCCAAAGGAATGAACCGGAAATGAGCTGAGAGAGAACCCAAGTAACAATTATACTTTTGTGGCAATCCTGAAGTAATTTCTAAGAAAGAATCATAAAACTTAGCAATAAAGCTCTTTGTTCTGCAAATCTGAGATAAAATAGGTATAAAACATCCATAACACTAATCTGGCCCACTCTTCAGGAGATCTTCAAAGCTGCTTTTGAAGACTGCTTTGAAACTAGTTGTATTTATGTACATGCGCTGATGATTGATTATAAGAACTTCATGAAACTTTAACAAGAATATCTTGAGGCATGTTGATCTTTTAGCTGTCTTTCTCAAAAGTGTCAACAGTGCATCATAAATGAAATCTTTTACCTAAGCATTATGCAGATTCAAACAAGTTTTGTTACATGGATGAAATATTAATTGAACTGCGAATTAATTTTCATCAAATTGAAATGGCTAAAACATTTAAATTGCCTGACAGATCATTGACGACAGGGAATCGAAATTTTCCGTGCCATACCCACTTTTTCGTTGATATGCCACCCAAAACATATGAAAATTACAAAGCGCCTCAAAAATAATATCAATCATTAACATACGAAGACATAAATTTCCTTTAAAAACAAAAGGCTACGCCACTTTTTCAATTCTTTCTAAGCATGGCTGCCGTTCCAAGCGAACAAAACTCATGCAGCCGCCATCAATTGTTATTACCTTTAATCCAAACCCCCTTAAAACAACGATGGAACCATGTCACCTTGCATGAACGCTACAGCCTTTATTGAAGATTGTTTTTACTAGTTATGATCTTAAGGCATATTTGTTTGTCTTAAATGAAACTTATTCGTTTTATACAAGAGTAACAGCCTTTTACAATTGTTTGTTTACGTTTTCGATGCTAGAAAAATGTCTCTGTACATTTCGCGGTGTTTCGCGTCAATATTTGCCAATTCTATTTTGTTTCCCTGTATTTTTGCAATTAATAATGAAGTGCAACTTACTAAAATCAGCTTGAGCAGAGTCACAGTAAGTACCCATTTCATTTTCGATTCGCACAGCTGTGGCGCCTGTGTGAGGAACTGGTTGAAGGCAGGACGACAGCAGCCAACTACTCGCATTTTTGATTGGCCGTAAAATCATTATTTCGTTGACAAGATTACTTTTTAGCACAAGAATGGCTAAATTATCAGTGAGCAAACATGTTTATGTGTTTATATTTGCATGGAAACGCGGTTTTTCAACCAATTTGTTACATTCATTATTTGGATTGAAAAATAGTTCGTTGTCTTATAATTATTTCGCATAGTTCTTGTTCCAGAGTAATGGCTCTACCTCAAGAATAGAAGGCTTCAAGAAGTTTTTAAAGGAGGATTAGTCAGATGAAATGCACTTGAATAAACTTTTAATAAAATATGTTGATGTTATGTGTTGAAAATAACTTCAAATGCGCCTTAAAACTTATTATAAGATTTAATGCTCTTGTAAATTCAGTTGTTTTATGCGCGAATTTCAAAATTAACTTGAAGACAACTTAAAAACCGCAAAAGAACGAAGATTGTTTTCTCTTGATAAAAACAACTATAAATGTTCCATGAATTGGTCATGCTGTGATAAAGCTTCCATAAAAATAATCAAATCTAAAAGGAACTGAAATTGTTACTTGGGAAGTTCAACACGGATCCTAGGTCGCAAACAAAACCAATCTAGAGTGCGTTGCTGCAATGAGCCCCGCACGCCCCGCAGTTGTCAAATTTGGAATGGAAAAATAAAGTTGGCGCCCTATGTTGGATAGCAGATCACCAGGGATGCGTGCATTACGAAAGCCCCTTCCCACTCTGGCCCACATCAACTTCTCCACGGTTCAAGCTACTGCTAAATCAATGATGGTTGTTTCCGTCGTCCCGGTTGTGGTCAGAGTCGTGGTGGGGATTTCCCAGGCAAGTACGCATGAACACCCAATTCTGTTTATGAAATCGTCTGAAAGTTGCAGCCATCCATACTTGCTTTCACCCATCCGCGCGCTGGTCGTACTTGAGAATGTCCAACCAGATCAACCGAAAATCACCAGGGACACACACTTCAGGCATTATACTCCCGCTGAGAAAACTATCCTGTGATTCCCTTAGGAATTCCTGATGGGGTTTCTTCAGAAATTCACCCGGGAATTCCATCTGTGATTTTTTTTTCAGAAACAACTTTCGGAATCATTTTAAAATGACTCCAAGCATTCTTTTTGGGATTCCACCAGAAATTCCTTCAGGAGTTGTTCCAGGATTTTTCTGTGAATTCCTTCAGGGATTCATCTAAAGCGATTCGTCCAGGAATTCCTCTATAAAGTCCGCCAGAGATTCCTCTAGAAATTCATCCAGGTATTCCTCTATATATACCTTAAGCAATTCCCCTAGAGATTCCACCAGGGGTTCATCCAGTAACTCCTCCAGGAATTCTTTCAGGGATTTGTCCAAGAACTCTTGCAGGGATTCTTCATGAAAGTTCACCAGTGATTCTTCAAGAAAATCCACAAGAAATTCGTCTAGGGATTACTCTAGAGATTCCTCCAGGAGTGTCTTAGAAGATATCTCAGGGAATTTCTCTAGAGATTGCTCCAGAAAATCTCTTAGGTATGTCTACTGAAATTCCTTCGGGAGCTCCTCCAGGCATACCTTCAGGAGTTCCTCTAGGGATTGCTCATGGAATTCTGTAATCGAAGATACCCGTGGATATCCCTAGTTGGCGATCGTTAGCAACCTGTTTATTATTCCCAAACAAGTCCTCATCAAGTGCAGACGTTTTTCAAGCGATTTTCCCATAGTTATAATAAACCACTGTTACTTGTTCGTTTGTAACGTTCCGTCCCGTTACGCTAAGCAAACGGCTTAAGCGCCACCTTCCAAGTAGAAGGACCGTTCACTCTTCTCAATTACCCGGCAATGAAACCTCCCTCTCAGGGCAGGTCAACCTAGTTCTTAAGAAACGAAGCCGCACTCAACAACCCAAACGTCAGACAACTAATCAGAACCAACTCAAATTCTCAAAAAAAAACTTACCGAAACCGAATCAAATATTCCTAAATTAGCCAATGGGGGAAATGCTTATCACTAAAAGAACCCAACACCAACCTTAAATCTAGAAATTCAACAAATTTGTGACGTATTAAAAAAAAGGAGTACCCTAACTAATCTAGAAGTAAGTTTTATTCAGATTCAATTTAAGCGAAGTTAATTTAAAAAAAATATATATTCAAATTCATCGAGTTCAAATCGATTGCCTTTAATTAAACTATTCAATTCAACTGCAAATTAAGGCAAACCTAACTCCTAACTGTGACGTCACGTTTTCGAAAGAAACTTCAAGAGCAAATTTTTCGTTTCGTTTTGTCAGATCTGACCTCTTTACGCGACGATCCCTCGGCGGTCGTCCCACGTGGTCTTACGATTGGTTGTTGCGCACTTCAGTACTCACCGACTGGTCCAAACTTACACCAACGGCCGATTCCACCATACGACTCGCGCGTCGGCGTCGGTTCCGGGGTATAGGCGTCCCCTTGCAGTGGAGTGTTGAGCTTCCAATTGGGTTGTCAGCTCACGCCGCACGTCTTATTGGCGGACGAGTCGTCGTCACACGAAAAATGCTACCGTGGTAGCCAATGTTGCACAGCAGTGGCGGTGACGGTTTGGTGGGTCAAAACTCACAGCCTATCGGTGATGGTCGGTGGTAGTCCTCGCTGGATCTGAGGGATGATTGTCCACCCCAGACTAGCCGCCCACGTTGGTTGGGCAAGGAGGGCCTATTCAACGTGGATTCTCACTTAAATTTGCTCACTTTCGATCAAATTAGGCTTACCTGAATTTGTATTAGCCAAAACTCAATTAATCAGGCACTTTTTTCACCGATTCTAAATTCTCGATCAATTCAAATATTCTACACGAAAACACAGAAACATCATATTAGCACACGAAATTTAATTTTAAAACTCCCGATAACTTACTTCGAGTTTAGTTTGAACAATGAGAAACTAATTCAAATTGATTGAATGTAACTTTGATTAACTTTCAAAGCACTCCGACAAATGTCGATCTGCACTCCACAAAGCACTCCACTATTCTGAAGTAATAATCGCGATCCAGATTCAAAATAGGGTTGAGCACATTTAGATGAACGCAATTTCCCACCCGAATGCATACAAAAAGTCGTGCATTCTATTGTTTCTTTTGGTTGACTAATTTGGGAATTTTCATATGCAACTCTGGCGCAATTTAGTTACAGCGACGAGAGAGGTTCAGATTATTTCTCTAAGACGCAATAGATTTGAAATAATGAAATGTCGCCTAGTTACTCAACTCAAATACAAGATGGCGCATTGTTGGGTTTGTGCTTTGGCTAAACTTCATATGCTGTCAGTTTTGTACATTCATGACGAACACTAACAGAAACATACAGTAACTTATGAATGAAACGAAAAACACATATAGGGTTCTAAATGACGTTACACGTTTAGTCTCGCGTTTCATTTCGTGGCCCGGATACAAAATCTCTTCAGGTTATGGGCACCTCGTTGAAAGAGAATTCCGGAATACCTCAACTGAAGGGGGACAATTTCGCGAACTGGCAGTTCCGGGTGAAGTTACACATGGAAGCTGCAGAAGTATCGGAAGCGCTTGAAGAAGATGTACCAGTCGCCGCAGAGGACCGGAGAAAGTATCTCAAGATGGACCGGAAGGCCAAGTCCTTACTAGTCAGCTTCATCTCGGACGAATGTCTGGAGATAGTTCGGGAGAAACAGACGGCCAAAGCGATGTGGAAGGCACTGGAGGACACCTTCGCCAAGAAGTCTGTGGCAAGCCAGACAGTTTTACGGAAGCAATTGGCAAGGCTTCGAATGCGAGAAGGATCATCGATGCGAAGTCACTTCCTTGCGTTTGATGAATTGGTTCGACAATTGAAAACGGCGGGAGCTCAGCTGCAGGAGAATGACCTGGTGGCGCAATTATTCCTTACGTTGCCGGACAGTTTCGACCCTCTCGTTACCGCGTTGGAGAACATGAACGAAGAAGATCTCACTCTGGAGAAGGTAAAGCAAAGGTTGCTGGCCGAAGAGATGAAGCGATCTGATCGTCGTGAAGATCCCGTTGAAGAGAAGGGAGCGGCATTCGTCGGAGGAAGGAACAGGAAGATCAAAAAGTTCACAGGAAAGTGCCATAATTGCGGAAAAGTTGGGCACATGCAAAAGGATTGTCGGAATCGGAAACATCAAGGTGGAGGCAACTCGGCGCATGAAGCGAAGGCAGTTTCGTTCATGGTGAAGAGGCCAGGACCCGTGAAGAAATCCAACGAGATCGTGTTCTGTGTGGATTCTGGTTGCAGTGATCATTTAGTCAACAACAAGGATCATCTTCAAGACCTGAGGAAGCTGGAGAAACCGTTCGTCGTGGATGTAGCTAAGGATGGCGTTTCGTTAATCGGAGAATATGAAGGTGAGATACGAGGATTTACGAAGAAAGGAGTGCGATTTGAGATGAAGAATGTCGTGTATCTACCGGATCTACGTGAGAACTTGCTGTCAGTCAAGAGGCTTTCCGAAAGTGGTATCGAGCTGCTGTTCAAAGGAAAAAATTGTTCAAACAAAGCTGTAATGAAGAACAATGGTCAAGTGATTGCAGAGGCATTCCTGAGAGGAAACTTGTACGAGCTAGAATTGATCGCTGATGACAAACACCAAGCCAACCTGTGTGCAACCGAAGTTAGTTCTGTGTGGCACCGTCGTTTGGGTCACCCAAGTCAACACGCCATGGAGAATCTGTTGAAGTTTGAAATGGTCACTGGAATTGAAGCAAAGCTGGAAAAGATCGGTTTTTGTGAAACTTGTGTCAAAGGTAAGCAGTGCAGAGATCCGTTCAATGGCTGCCGGGAGCGAACGAGCCGTCCTTTAGAGCGAATTCACTCGGATGTGTGTGGACCCATAGATCCTTCGGCGTGGGATGGATCCCGCTATTTTGTGTCTTTCATAGACGACTTCAGCCATTTTGCCGTCATATACACCATCAAGCGAAAATCTCAAGTATTCGAATGCTTTCAAGAATATGAGGCGATGGCATCCGCTCACTGGAATCTGAAGATTAGCAAGCTGACGGTTGACCAAGGTACAGAATACTGTTCAAATGAGCAACGGAGATTTTACAAGCGAAAGGGGATCCAAATCGAGCCGACGATTGCTTACTCGCCACAGCAAAATGGCGTGTCGGAAAGATTTAACCGGACGTTAGTGGAGAAGATAAGATGCATGCTGATCGACTCAAGAATGCCCAAAAATATGTGGAGCGAGGCAGCGTTCACCGCAACGTACTTGCTGAATCGAAGTCCTACCACGGCTATTCAAGAGAAGGTAACTCCCGCTGAACGTTGGACCAGATCCAAACCGGATTTAGGAAAGCTACGCATTTTCGGATGTAAAGCGTTTGCCTGGATTCCAAACCAACGAAGAAGAAAGCTGGACGCAAAAAGTCGTGAAGGTGTTATGATTGGATATGGCCCTAATGGTTATCGCCTGTGGGATAAAGCTGCTAGAAGGATCTTTACCGCAAGAGATGTACGTTTTGATGAATCGAATATGCCGTTTGCAGATGAAGCAAATCCCGCAGAGAACAGCCCTCTGATTGTTCCAATTCGTTACGAGCAAGAGGGGGAGAACCAATGTGAGAACGATGCTGTGAACGACGTGGAACCTGATCATGCGAGAGACCCCGAGGAGAATTACCAGAGCTTTGAACAAGTTTCCGACAACGAGCAAAATGAAATTGCGGATCAAGAACATTCGACACCTGAGGCGCTCCCTTCGCAATCAAGACGTGAAGACTGCATAGAGTCAACCACGAGGCACAGCGAACGGGAGCGCAGGCTCCCAGGTAAGTTCCTGGACTTTTTCACCGGATTCAGAGCATCGTCTGCTGTTCAAATTTCCAATTCCACAGATCCACCCGCTTCCTATGCTGAAATCGCAAATCGTGACGACAGAGATGTTTGGTATGCTGCCATGAACGATGAATTGGAATCGCTGAAGGCCAACCAGGTGTGGAAGATGATTCAATGCCCGGACGGAGTTAAACCATTGAAATCGAAATGGGTTTTCTGCACCAAACATGATGAAAATGGCAGCGTTACCAGGTATAAGGCCAGGCTCGTAGTAAAGGGTTATCTTCAAAAACCCGGACTGGATTATCAAGAGACCTATGCTCCAGTGGCGAAGCTCACGACTGTGCGGACCGTTCTGGCTGTTGGTGTTCAGAGAGGATATTGTTTCCACCAAATGGATGTTAAAACCGCCTTCCTGCATGGCGAGCTGCGCGAGCTGATATACATGGCAGTCCCTGATGGCGTGAAGGCGAAACAAGGAGAAGTGTGCCTGCTACAAAAATCGCTATATGGTCTCAAGCAGTCTCCAAGATGTTGGAACGAGAAATTCAACAGCACACTCTTGAAGTTGGGATTCAAACGATCGAGACATGACTACTGCCTTTATGTGCGTGCCGGGAGAAGCGAAGAAGACACCATATTCCTCATACTTTATGTCGATGATCTGCTGATAGCCGGAGCGAAGCTAAGCGAAATTCAAGAATTGAAAAAACAATTATCACGAGCGTTCAAAATGACTGACTGCGGAGAGGTAAAGCACTTCCTTGGAGTGAAGATCCAGTACGACCAAAGGGAAGGAAAAATGTTACTATCGCAAACGAGCAGTGTTGAGAAGATGTTGACGAAATTTGGCATGGCTGAATGTAATCCATCAAGAAGCCCCATGGAGAAAGCCCTTCAATTGACCAAATCCCAGGACGATTCAATTCAGGAACCATATCGTGAGCTACTAGGAAGCCTGATGTACTCCATGATGTGGACCAGACCAGACATTTGTTTCCCGGTAGGGTTTCTCGGTAGATTTCAACAACAACCTGGACCACGACATTGGATGGCGCTAAAACGTGTTGTGCGATATTTGAAAGGTACCAAGCATATGACACTGCAGTTCAAACGGCATGAGAATGCAAAGCCCCTCACTGGATTTGCAGATGCGGACTGGGCTGGTGACCAAGAAGACCGGAAGTCAGTCAGCGGATTTGTTTTTCAAGTTTTTGGAAATACAATATCCTGGTCAAGCAAGAAACAATCAAGTGTTGCGATGTCGTCCAGTGAAGCAGAATATGTTGCGCTGAGCTGTGCTGCTGCTGAAGCTATATGGCTGACAGGAGTTCTGAACGATTTAGGCGTGGAGCATGTGGAACCAGTGACGATATTCGAAGACAACCATGGATGCATTGGAATGGCAAAGAATCTGGAATCGAAACGAGCGAAACATATAGATATTCGATATCATTTTGTCCGTGACCATGTTGCTGAAGGAAAACTAGACGTACAACCAATTGGAACGAAGGATCAACTAGCTGACATTTGTACCAAGGCGTTGGACGGAGATCGTTTCACTGCACTTCGGAGAAACCTAGGGTTACACGATCGAGAGGGGGTGTAATCGAAGATACCCGTGGATATCCCTAGTTGGCGATCGTTAGCAACCTGTTTATTATTCCCAAACAAGTCCTCATCAAGTGCAGACGTTTTTCAAGCTATTTTCCCATAGTTATAATAAACCACTGTTACTTGTTCGTTTAGTCTCGCGTTTCATTTCGTGGCCCGGATACAAAATCTCTTCAAATTCCTCCACGAATTCTTTAAGGAATTCCTCCAGGAATTCTTTTAGAAATACCTCCAAGCATTCCTCCAGGGATTTGCATAGGAATTCCTCCAGGGATTCATCCAGACATTTCTTCAGAATTTAATTCTGGGACTCCTCCAGGAATACCTTTAAGAATTCCACCAGGAATTACCCCAGGAAATCCTGCAGAATTTACAACAAGAATTCTGGATTTATTCCTGGCATTTGCTCCAGGATTGCCACCAAGAATACCTCCAGGAATTAGCCCAAGAATTGATCCAGGAATTGACCCAGAAAATCCTCCAGGGATTCTCTTTTGAAATTGTTTCAAGAATTTCTTCAGTAATTCCTCCATAAGTTTTTCCAGGGATTTTTTCCGGGAATTCATCCAGGGTTTCCTTGAGGATTTTTTCCAGAAATTTCTCCTCCAGCAATTCCTCCAAGGATTCCTCTAGAGATTTCTTAAGGAATTGGTTCAAGGGATCCCTCCAGGAATACCACCAGCATTTCCTCCAGGAATTCCATCAGGAATTGGTCCAGGTATTTATCACAAATTCCATCAGGGAATCCTCTAAAGATTCTTCCAGAAATTCCTCCAGAAATTCCTATGAAGATTCCTCCAATAATTCATCCAGAAATTCCTCCAAGAATTTTTCCTGGAATTCCTCCAGAAATTCCTCTGGAAATTCCTAATGGAATTTCTGCAGGCACTCCTCCAGGAGTTCCTCTGGAGATTACTTAAGGATTCCTCGAGGAATTCCTGCAGGTATTTCTCTAGAGATACCTCATGAAATTCAACTAGGGCTTCCTCGAGGAATTTCTCTGGAAATTCTTCGTCCAGGGATTCTACCTGAAGGTTTTCCAGCAATTCAAGAAAATCTTCCAGAGCTTCACTAGGGAATCCTTTTGGGATCGCTCTAGGATTTCCTCCAGTAATTCTTCCAGGAATACCTCCAGGATGTTCATTAATTCCACCAGGGTTTCATCCAGGCATTTCTTCCGGATTTGATTCTGGGAATACTCCAGAAATACCTTTCAGAATTCCACCAGGAAATACCCTAGGAACTCCTGCACAAAATTACCTCAGGAATTCTTGCAAAAATTAATCCAGTAAATCGTTCAGAAATTACAACGGCAATTTATCCAGGAATTTCTCCAGGAAATCATCCTCCCGGAGTGTATATACGCATTATTTCAAGAACCCAGGGATTCTTCAAAGGATTCCTCCAGAGATTTCTGAAGGAGTTGTAAACTGATATGAAAGGCTCTTAAGAGAAAAAATTAAACCATAGATAAACCATACACTTCAGGGTGGCTATGTTTAGATGTAGAAAAAGTTGGGAAAACCAACTACATAATTTATTAAAAAAAAAACTATGACATTACTAAAATATGCATGAGATGCAAAGAATTTCAAAAACAACACAATAAAATTAATATTAAATGCGGTAGATAATAGCAAAAAGAAAACTACACCAGCACATTTAAAATGGGCAATACAAGGTTTGCCGGGTCAGCTAGTATATATATATAAATGAGTTTAAATTTTCTTTGAGGAAACAAAACTCAAGAACGGGTGGACCAATCAGCATGACTCTTGCACGGTTCGATTCGTATTCGTGGTGGCTGTGTTTATTAGCGTGATTCAAAAAAACGTTTTTGCTCCACACCGCTTATTCGATTCGTAACAGAATTCCAAAACTTCTCCCAAAAATTGAGCTGATTTGGTTGAAAATTGTGAGTGCACAAGCCCTTCAAAGTTTGTATGGGAATTACTATGAGAAATCATCGTTTTTCATTCAATTGACCGTAAAATTTCCCCAAGTGCCCTAGAGTGTTAGTTGACCCTTGGTACTCCTAGGCTCCTTTATCAGCTACAACTTTTCCGAAGACCACATTCAAATCGGACGCCTCATTAATTAGTTATTGATTTTTATCCAGAATGAAAATCTTTGATAATGATGATTACACTATTCGATGGGCATCACTGCAAGTTGCCTTGAAACATAGTAGCCATGATTTCTGTGTGCTACACGCTATGTCCAAAGGGAAGTATTATGAAAATCGAATGTACCGCAAATGTTATTCCCTAGGATCGTAGCTTTGGACCTCTAGTTTCAGAATCTGTGCGGTTTAAAATATTTCATCTTGGGTTTTTTGATATTTTTGATTTTTTTCCTGTTTTCCCATACAAATATCGGAAAAAGTCATTTTAAGGTCAATTTCGTCCCATATAAAAATGTATGAAAAAAAACCCTAAAGCCCCCCCAACCCCCTTCTGGCTACGCCAGTGTTGTACGAGTGTATTATTGGCATACAAATGGACCCAATGTATTTTGAAGTACGGGTCAAAATATCTGTAAATCTTAGGATAGTTTTAATGTAGTGAATCGTGGAATATAATCTACGCTACTCCTAGATCGCAGTACAATTCAGATAACTTAGCAACATTCACTTGGTGATCTAGTTCATTTAAACTATTTTGTAATTAAGACTGTAAGGTAAAACCTTATCACTTTTTCTCATTTAGTAACAAGCTTGACAAATCCAATTCCACAATTCCCACGACATAACAAAATCATACGAAGATCATGAAACACAAGACCTGACAAGACGAACATGTTCTCACGACAATAAATTAACATGAACCCGCAAATGCTTAAACCAAAACCATGTCAGAAATCTGAGAAAATGCTATTAGCCTTTTCTAAAGTGCAAAATAATATTTTCCAGAACTGATTTACAAATCCCAAACACCTATTTCTATCAGTTCACACGTTCCATTCCAAACCTCTTATTTGCCCACACAAAACGGACAGTTACAAGTGTCAACGACCATAAATTCTAGACACCGATCATATTTCTACATACATGCAATAACGGAGTGATCGACTTGAACCGATCGCTTAACCGGCACCAGCAAGCACACCACCGACGAGCAATATTCCCACAGCTTAAAGATGCACCCCCGCGACAAAGCAATCCTCTCTTTCTTGCACTCAGTGCAACGAACGAAACGACAAAAGCACGTGACGATAACCGAATAGACAACGAGACTTAATTACGCCCTTTTTCCCTCTCTTCACAAAAAACACTCTCAATTTCCCTAACTATGATGTAGTACTAGATTAAGTGAAAATTAACAAAACCAGTTTGATGAATAATAAACGCGGAAATTTTCGGGATTGATTCAAATCGAATGGTTCTTCTTTTCGACGTTGATGACAAATCCCTGTAGTGAAAGAGAACCTGTGACATGGCGACACGTGGCAGTTGCTAAGTATTTGACTTAGCCGAAAAACAAAGTGTATTAGGCTCTGAACAAGTCAAAAAAAATCAAAGTGCTAAGTTTATCACAAGATGTGAACAAGAATAATTAGTGCAAGTGGAAAACAATTCGAAGAAAATATTCCAGAATAATGTGAAAACCAGCAAAAATCTTGAAGAATCACGTATAGATTCAACGTACGCAACCCAACTAGTGGAAGTGCAACGTCAATTACAAGAAAATTTATGATCCACGAAAAACAGTGAAAAAAAAAAAAGAATTAACAAAATGGGATTTTTCTCCGCGGATGAGATTGTGGCAAACAATACCACGGAAAATACCGTGATAGCAGCAGCACTCGTGATGATGGTGGCAGTGCTCATCATTTTAGTGATCGCGAAAATGTACTTAAAATACATTTCGGGACGTGTTCAGGAAACCACCCGTCGTGAAATCCAATTACATAGCATGCGACAAGTGTAAAAAAAAAAACAACTTTGCGGCTACTATCTTGCCGATAAAAAAAAAAACAAACAGAAGAAACTTACGAAGAAAACAAATACTATTATGGTTGCTACCTTGCCGACAAGAAGGTAAACAGTGATAAAAACTAACAAAAAAAAATGATATCTACAACGTGACGAAGTGCTACGAAAAACGAAAGGATCGCAGTATCGCTCGCAAGCTACGCAGCGGAATCCATCGCAGTTACATGAGGAGCAGCTAGCAGCAGTGCGACTGACAACAAGCTAAGTAACACCAATTTTTATTTAATTTTCTACGTGCAAAAAAATTTTTTTTTTGAGAAAAAAAAGATATACCAATAATAAATATTTAAAATGGATGATCCAATTAGCCCAGAATTATGGAACATAATTGATGAATTTTTAGCTACCGTAGTTGTAACTAAACAAAAATAATCAAAAAAAAATATAAATATCTAATTTCATTATGGAGGACGAATGGGAAGAATTTTTGAAACTTTTAAAAGAGATAAGTGAGGGTAAAGGTACAGGATGTTTTGAGCCCTTTGGCAATAAATGAGACCCCAAAACCTGGGAAGAAATGATTACAAGAATAGAAGATCTTCCCGGAGATGAGCCAATAACCTGGCAACCAATTGATAAAAACATATCTTCAAAGGAAAATTAATCGCAATACACAATCTCTCCTTACAATGAAATGCAATCATATTTTGAGTTACAACAGCTCCATCGCTATTTCAAGAAAGCTGTAAATACTAAATTATCACACGAATTATTGAAACAAAAGGAAAAACTGAACAATTACCTTAAAACACAAATTGAACTATACCTACAACAAGAATATAAGGACATAGAAGATTCCGAGTTTCATAAAATCGTCAAGAATACACGATTATGGAGTTCGGAAATACAAGGAATAATAAATCATAAACTTGAAATTCTCAATCTACACCTACATACTGCAGTACACAAATCGAACCCAACACACACTTTAAGGGGCATTGCTAAGACTACGACCACGTACGAGCACCCTTATAAATTAAATAAACAATCACAAATTTCACCTAAAAACAAAACCATTGTCACTATAACAATGTCTGGATTTGATATGAAACAGGCGACAGCCATTGTACCTATGTACGACGGCTCAGCTGACAATTTAGATGCGTTTGTTGACGCCATCAGCCTATTGCCAGAATTAACACCAGCAGATCAATTAGTTACTGCAGTAAAATTCATTAAAACAAGATTAACTAAGAAGGCAAGATTAGGACTACCAAACAACCTAGCTACAATACAAAACATAATTGATGATTTGAAAACACGTTGTAAAAGTCAAGAGAAACCAGAATCTCTCATTGCTAAATTGAAGCAAGTAAAGAAGAGGTCAACGACTGAGCTTTGTGATGAAATTGAAAATCTCACATTACAGCTAAAAAGTCTTTACATGGAGCAGAAAGTACCAGAAAACGTTGCAAATACAATGGCAACTAGAGCTGGGTTGGAATCCCTTATAAGCGGAATTTCTTCCCACGAAACAAAGATAATATTAAAAGCCGGCAATTTCACAAACATTAAGGATGCAATCCAAAAGGTTAACGAAAATAATGAAACACAAAATGCTCAAGTACTGTTTACTAATTCAACAAACCAATATAACAAACAATTCAATCAACCGGTCCGACATAATTCTCGATTTGGCTCATACAACAATTACCAACGCGGAAATTTGAATACCCGTAACATAAGAGGCCGACAATCGTTCAACCACGGCACGCGAAATTTCCAAAACAATAATAACTATCGTCCACATCACCAACGCTACTTTAACTACAAACAGCAAAGGGGAAGTCATGTTCATATGACTAACCAAAACAATCCACATTTCAGAAGAGTTTATACAGGGGCAGCGACACAGTTACCCAACGCTCCGCATATTAACGCGTTCGCTGACTTGCAGTCTGCTCCCCAAGCACAAAATATGATGAGCCAACCAAATTTGACCGACTCATCTAATGCAAATATGAATCACCAGGTAGCACATAACGTACAACCAATGACACACTACCCACATTTTTTAGGGGGAAATCCGAACCTTCCTCAATTTATGCAATGAACTTAGGAGCTACAAACTTCATTAAATTAAATGTGCAAATGACCAACTCCCAATGTTCATTCATAATTGACTCAGGCTCGGACATTTCAGTTTTCAAGAAAGACAAGGTATCAACTTCGCAACAAATAAACCCAGCGAAACGATTTAAAGTAACAGGCATCACAGACGGTGTAACTGAAACCATCGCTGAAACTGAGACAACATTGCAATTCAACAACGGTTTCAAACTTAAACATAATTTTCAACTTGTAGATAGTACATTTCCGATCCCGACCGACGGTATACTTGGTCGTGATTTCTTTTGTAAATATAGATGCACTATCGACTATGATCAATGGTTACTGAAATTTTTAATTAATAACTATTTAGTAGAAATACCCATAGAGGATAATATAGACAACGGATTCATTGTACCTAGTAGATGTGAAATCATTAGAAATATTAGTACCCTTAAAATAAATGAGGATATGGTTGTACAATCAAAAGAAGTCCATCCTGGAATATTTTGTGCTAACACCATTATCTCTCCAAAAAACCCTTGTATCAAATTTGTAAATACTACCAACAAACCAATGTATATAAACAATTTTAATCCAACTTTGGAACCACTACGCAATTATCACATTCTTAAAAGAAATACAAAGAATACCAACAACAAGGAACGTTTTGATGAGATAATTAATAACATAGATATGTCGAATATACCGAATTATGTTAAGAATGATTTTAATGAACTCATTAAATCGTATGCAGATGTATTCTGTTTACCAAATGAACCGTTATCAACAAACAATTTTTATTCACAAAATATTAATTTAAGTGATAATTCTCCTGTTTATATTCCCAATTACAAAACAATACACGCACAAAGCGACGAAATTCAAAATCAAGTAACTAAAATGCTTGAAGAAAATATTATACAACCATCGGTATCACCATTCAACAGCCCAATTTTATTAGTTCCCAAAAAATCAGACAATGACACGAAGAAATGGCGTTTAGTTGTCGATTTTCGACAATTAAATAAGAAAATTTTAGCAGATAAATTTCCACTACCAAGAATTGATGCAATTTTGGACCAACTTGGCAGAGCAAAATTTTTCAGCACCCTTGACTTAATGTCAGGTTTCCACCAGATACCACTGGATGAAAATTCAAAAAAATATACCTCTTTTTCAACACAATCAGGGCATTATGAATTTACAAGGTTACCATTCGGACTTAATATTAGCCCGAATAGTTTCCAAAGAATGATGTCAATAGCAATGGCAGGTTTGACACCTGAAATGGCATTCATATATATAGATGATATTATCGTGGTAGGTTGTTCGATGAAACACCACTTGTCAAATTTATCCAACGTGTTTGAAAGGTTACGTAAATACAATTTAAAATTAAACGCGAAAAAGTGTAAATTTTTCAGCACTGAAGTAACGTATTTAGGTCATAAAATAACCGATAAAGGTATTTTACCAGACAGCTCGAAATATCAAACAATTTTAAACTACCCAATACCAAAAACCAACGATGATATAAGACGATTTGTTGCATTTTGCAACTACTATCGCAAATTTGTGCCAAACTTTGCTACATTGGCATACCCTTTGAACCAACTGTTGAAGAAAAATGCTCAATTTAATTGGTCAGACCAATGTCAACGAGCTTTTGATACGCTTCGACAATATTTGATGTCACCAACAATACTACAATTTCCAGATTTTTCGAAAACTTTCATTCTTACCACCGATGCATCCGATGTCGGATGTGGAGCGGTACTATCTCAAAATACAAACGGCTATGATCTTCCAATAGCATATGCAAGTAAAACTTTCACCAAAGGCGAAAAAAATAAAGCAGTAATTTTGAAGGAATTAACCGCTATCCATTGGGCAATTAACCACTTCAAGGCATACCTTTATGGTAGGTCATTTTTAGTAAAAACAGATCACAGACCTCTAGCTTTCTTGTTCGGAATGAAGGATCCAACATCAAAACTAACTAGAATGAGGCTTGATCTTGGAGAATATGATTTTAAAATCGAATATATAAAGGGCAAAACAAATGTAGGCGCAGACGCTTTATCACGTATTATAACCTCGTCCGAAGAATTAAAACAACTAAGTGTGCTCATAGTCAACACAAGATCTATGACACGCAAACATAAACAAAATTTTATAAACAATCAAGATGAAACTACTAGCGAGACTGATCACCCCACTATGTACGACATCGAGAACCAAACAGAAACTAGATATTTACCGAAACTTGCAGTAAACATACAAAAAAATATAATTCAATTTACGATAAGCTATGGTTTTCGACATAAAAAACCAATATACGAATTTAAAACGCAAATAAGCAACGGAATTCAAACACTAGAGTTTGCTCTTTCGAAGCTTGATAACGATATGAAAATTATGAACATAAAGGAAATAGCGCTCCCAAATAATGACGAAATGTTGAAATTAATGCCGGCCGGCCTTTTAAAACAATTGTGTAACAAGATACTTAAAAATATAAAAATCATCATATTCAAACCAGCAAAGTTCATAAGTGACCCTTGCGATATCCGTCAAATTTTAAAAGATAACCATGAAACACCACTTGGAGGACATATTGGACAGCACCGACTGTACAGAAAACTTCGAGAATGGTATACATGGAAAAACATGAAAAAGACTATTGCGCAATTCATAAAGGCCTGTGAATTGTGTAAAATAAACAAAGTTACAAAACACACTAGAGAGAAGTTAATCATTACGAACACCCCGTCAAAACCTTTTGAAGTAATTTCTATCGACACGATAGGACCACTTCCAAAATCCAACAAAAATAATAGATACGCTATTAGTATACAATGCGAACTATCAAAGTATATTGCTCTTATCCCAATACCAACTAAAGAGGCAAACGTGATAGCAAAAGCCTTAGTTGAAAATTTTATACTCATTTATGGGACATTTTTGGAATTGAAATCAGATCAAGGAACAGAGTATAAAAACGAAATCCTTGATCAAGTGTGTAAATTACTACAAATAAAACAGACTTTCGCTACAGCATATCATCCTCAAACCATGGGTTCACTCGAAAGGAATCACAGATGTCTCAACGAGTATCTGAGATCTTTCGTCAATGAACATCATGCGGATTGGGATGATTGGCTTCAATTTTATGCATTTAATTATAACTCAACACCACATACAGATCATGGGTATACACCTTACGAATTAATATTTGGAGTAAAACCCATTACACCATATTTACCATGCTTACATACTGGGAAAGTTGATCCAATATATAATTTTGAACTATATACAAAAGAACTAAAATATAAATTACAGAAATCACATGAATTAGCAAAACAGAAACTAAAAGAACAAAAAATTAAACGAAAAGAAATAATTGACAATACAGCCAACCCATTGAAATTAAATCCTGGAGACATTGTGTATTTGCAAAGTGAAAACAGACGTAAATTAGATTCATACTATAAAGGACCCTACACGGTGAGAAAAATAGAAGAACCCAATTGTGAAATAACACATAAATTAACAAAGCATACATTCAAAGTACATAAAAATAGACTTATAAAATTTTAGAGAAACACAAAAACCTTTTTTTTCAGCAGAGGAACTCATCAACAAATCTTATTCTACTCAAACCAAAAAAAAAAAATAAATAAATAATAATAATAAAAAAAAAAATTGCAATTCCCGTACATCAAAATTCTAAATTATATCAAATTATCGAGCATAATTTTAAAACACCACACATTGTAAGAGAGAAAAAACCCTTCCATTTTCACGATTTAAAACCAAATGTTGACAACAGTTGAACGATTTCACTACGTTACATCCTTCAACCTTTTTGGGGAGGAAGATGTAAGGTAAAACCTTATCACTTTTTCTCATTTAGTAACAAGCTTGACAAATCCAATTCCACAATTCCCACGACATAACAAAATCATACGAAGATCATGAAACACAAGACCTGACAAGACGAACATGTTCTCACGACAATAAATTAACATGAACCCGCAAATGCTTAAACCAAAACCATGTCAGAAATCTGAGAAAATGCTATTAGCCTTTTCTAAAGTGCAAAATAATATTTTCCAGAACTGATTTACAAATCCCAAACACCTATTTCTATCAGTTCACACGTTCCATTCCAAACCTCTTATTTGCCCACACAAAACGGACAGTTACAAGTGTCAACGACCATAAATTCTAGACACCGATCATATTTCTACATACATGCAATAACGGAGTGATCGACTTGAACCGATCGCTTAACCGGCACCAGCAAGCACACCACCGACGAGCAATATTCCCACAGCTTAAAGATGCACCCCCGCGACAAAGCAATCCTCTCTTTCTTGCACTCAGTGCAACGAACGAAACGACAAAAGCACGTGACGATAACCGAATAGACAACGAGACTTAATTACGCCCTTTTTCCCTCTCTTCACAAAAAACACTCTCAATTTCCCTAACTATGATGTAGTACTAGATTAAGTGAAAATTAACAAAACCAGTTTGATGAATAATAAACGCGGAAATTTTCGGGATTGATTCAAATCGAATGGTTCTTCTTTTCGACGTTGATGACAAATCCCTGTAGTGAAAGAGAACCTGTGACAAGACTTTCAAGCTCCACGAGATCTACTCTTGTATCTCTTTACTTCATCGATGTAGTTTCTCCAAAAAAATCATTCAGGAAATCCTCCAAGACATGCGCCACGAATTTCTCAAAGAATTTTTCCAGGTATTCCTCCGAAAATTTCTGCCTATGATTCCTGAAAGAATTCTTCCAAGAATTTTTCGAGAAATTCTTCAAAACTTCTTCCAGGAGTTCCTCCAAACATTCTACCAGAAATTTCTACATGAATCCCTCCAGGAATTTGTTCAAGAATTCCACGAGGAATTTCTTTAAGAATTTCTTCAAATATTACTCTAAAAAATCTTCCAAGAATTTCTCAAAGAATCCCTCTAGGTATTTCTCCAAGAGTTTCTCCAGAAATTTCTCATAGAATTCTCTCAAGAAATTGTCCAAGCATTCCTCCAGAAATTCCTCCAAGAGTTTCTCCAGGAAATCCCCAAAAAATTTCTCCAGAAACCCTCAGGAAATCGTCCAAAATTTTTTTCGAAAAATTACTCCAGAGATTCAACTAATACGAGTGCCACGCATTTCTCCAGAAATTCCTCCAGGAATTCGTGAAGAAATTTTTCAAGGAACTCCAACAAAAATTATTCAGGAAATCCACCAGGAACTTCTTCAGGAATTCCTCAAAGAATTCTTCCAGTAATTCCTCCAGGGATTTTTTAGAATTTATTTTTTCAAGAATTTTACCAGAAATTCCTTCATAAATATATCCAGAACCCTACAGGAGTCCTTAAGTAATTCCTCAAGAAAATACTCCTGGGATTACTCTAAGAATTCGCCCGAGAATTCCTCAGAAATTTCTCCAAAAATCCTTAAGGATTTACGACAAAAAATCCTCTAGAAATTACTCCAGGAACTTCCTTAGAAGTTACTCCAGGAACTTCCTTAGAAGTTACTCCAGGAACTTCCTTAGAAGTTACTCCAGGAACTTCCTTAGAAGTTACTCCAGGAACTCTTTCAGGAATTCCTTCATAAATTCTTCTTGGAATTCCACCAGGAAGACCTCCAGGAATTCATCCAGGAATTCCTCTTATAATGTCTTCAGAAATCCCCCAATAATTCCTCTAGAGGTTTCTCCAAGAATTCATCCAGAAATTCTTTTAAGATATCTGCCTAGAATTCTTCTATGAATCCTTCCAAGAATTCCTCCAAAAAAACCTACAGGACCTTCTGCAAGGAATTCCTCTTATAATGTCTTCAGGAATCCCCCAATAATTTCTCAAGGAGTTTCTCCAAGAATTCATCCAAAAATTCCTTTAGGACATCTGCTTAGAATTCTTCCAAGAATCCTTCCAGGAATTCCTCCAAAAAAAAACCTACAGGACTGTCGTGACCGGAGCAGCTATCAAACTGATTGACTGGTCGCAGTGAGGAGAACTCTTTGAAATCTCACTGCGGGCCGACAACCATTCACTTCGAAGAAGCTGTTTTTTTCCGTAGCTTGCCTTCGACGTTCCGACGGTCAAGTCGTGTCAAACCACAATCGTTTGCTTCGGTTGCAGTTGCTGCTGCTCAAGGTGATGCGTCACTTTCCGCGTTCGTCGATAGACTGACTCGAGCACAACACCAACACGCTTTTCGCTTTCGTCCGCTTTTTTTGTGGATCATTTCTGTCACCCACTCAGTCGTTCTAGCAGTGGGCGATCGCAGAATTTATATCGCCGTTTTATATACACGGAAACTAGTGTGCTTTTCATTTTACTGTTTTCTGCTCAATCCCTATTACTACAAGGACCTTCTGCAAGAATCTCACCAGGAGTCCCTCTTTGACTTCTGCCATCAAGAACTTCTCCACAAATAGCTCCAAAGATTGTTTCAAGAAATTCCTTCAAGCATTCATCCAGAAAATCTTCCAGAAATTCCTTCATGAACAATAAAAACTCATGGGACAACTCCAGGAATTCCTCCGAGAATTCCTCCAGCAACTGCTCCGAGACTTCTTCCCAGAGTTTCTCTAAGAATTCCTGCAGGAATTACTCCAAGAATTCTGTTAGGAATTCCTGCAAGAATCCCATCAGAAATTTCTCCAAAACTTCCTGCAGGAATTTTTCCAAGATTTTCTCCAGTTATTCTTCCAAAACTTCTGCTATGAGTTTTTCCGAGAATCCGTCCAGGAATTCCTCCAGAAATTCTTCCAAGAATGTCCAACTGCGACAATAACGAGTTGCTCGTAGAATTGCGAGGTCTAATGGGCATCAACGTGACTAAATTTCTTGAACAGAGTAAACACAAATGATGGTAGATGTTGTAGCTCTTGAGAAAATGAATTCCAGAGTAGTTTGGATGACCTAGATCACCCAATTCATGTACCATGAATTTCCAAGGAGTGATTTGAGGATTTCTGAGTACCGTAGGCTATGTTCTGTGATGATTCATCGTGAATTGCTTCTTTTAAACATAGGCTGTTCTTTCATGCAGTGAACTTGAGCCAAAAACGAACTGAACGCGTTATTTTTTTTTTTTTGACGAGAACGCACAAGACATTGAATTTACTTATCAAAGATGTTTGCTGCTCAAGGACGCTTGTTCAGGTCCCCTCGGTTCTGAACTCTTATGCGCTAATGACCTACCAATATGTCATGTAAATAAACTGATCCGGACAACCGCTGTTCCGAAAAATCTGGAGATGGCGTAACACTAGGATGAGAAATTGTTTATTACCAGTCATGGCTTTGAGGGAAACTTATTTTGGAATGACCAACTAATTGACTGATGACAATACTGGTCAGACACTATAGCAGTTCTATGATGTTTTATGGATATTGTATTGTATTGTATGAAAAACACATGCTTCTGGAAATCCTGATTTTCCGAAACGGTCGGTAACCGTACCGGTCCAATTGGATATGCTCTCAATAATAGATATTTCTCTGAATCCCAAAATTATTGAAATCTGTGAAAAAATTTGCAAAGATACGTCTAATTCAGTGTCGCGGGTATTTGTTATGATAAATATTTCTAAATCTTTGACATTTCGTTCGTGGACTTGTTGCTAACGATCTGAACTTTCGTTGGCTTACTCGGGTGGGGTAATTAGGTTGAAATGAATGGTTCTTGTGCACTTCGTAAATATGCCAATTCATATCTGTTGGGTAGGTTTCTTGTGAGATTCTGAGAAAGACATTTCGTTTGCCAGTCTGGCCAAACTTCTACTGAGATTGTGGAATTCTGGTAAAGTGGCGGTTCGTGCTACGTGGCTGACAAAAATCTATTAAATCAAGATGAGAAGTGTGCCACTTTATGACTTGCTGGTGGGGTTTTCCTAGGACCTCTTTCTGGGAATCCTTCAGGACTTCTTCCTGGAATTTCTCCAGAAGTTCCTTTCTCTGTTTCTTAAGAAATTTATTCCAGGATTTTTCAGTAAACTTTATAAAGAGATTCTCGAGGAATTTATTTAGGATTTCTTTAGAAGTTTCCCCTGGGATTCTTCCAGTCAGAATTTACTTCTAAGTTTCGTTTAGGAACTCCTTCCGAAAATGCTCTTGATATTCCTTCTGGGAATTTCCCAGGAGTTCCAAGATTCTTCAAGGATTTTTTTTCCGTGATTCCTCCAGGAACTCATTCAGAGATTTCTCCACAGATTTTTTTCGAAATTCCTTCCAGGGTTGCTCTAGGGATTTTTTCCAGGATTCTTTCAAGAATTCTTTCCAGATTTTTTTTCAATGATTCGATTCGACATTCCTCCAGAAATTCGTTCCAAGATCCCTACAGGAATTCTTTCTGAGACTCTTGTCAGAATTCTTCTCAATTCGTTCCGAGATTCCTCCAAGAATTCTCATCGAGCTAACCCTCGAAGAGCCTCAGGACATCTCTAGGAGTGGCTTTTCAAGAAGGAATTCTTGGAGAAGTCCTAGGAAGGAACTTCTGGAGGAATCCCAGAAACAGCTCCTCAAAAAATATCAGAAGAATGAATCATACAAAGGATGATTCTTAGAAGAAACTCCTTGTTGAGTCCCAGAAATAACTTCTAGATGAATTAATTCCACCCTCTTTTGTTTATCCTTTGACAGATACGCGTATTTCGACTACCACTTGTAATGTTGTAAGTGGATAACTGACACTGAGGAAGATTGCCAGTGGTAGTCGAAATACGCGTATCTGTCAATGGATAAGCAAAATAGGGCGGTATTAAATGGTACAAAACTGATTACACTCATTCGAATTGCAGAGATATGATAGAAGGAACACATCAAGAAAACCCTGAAGGAGCTCATGGTCAATCTCAGAAAATAATGCTGGTGGAATCTTTAAGAGAACTCCGGGAGAAGTCCTGAAAAGAACATCTGGAGTAATCCCAGAAAATGGAGAAATCTCAGAAGTTCGAATGCTCAAATAGAGAAGTCCTGTAAGGAGCCCCTGGGGAATGCCTGAAGAAATTTGAAGAAGGAACTGCTTGAGGAATTTTGAAAGGAAATTTCTGAAATAATTTCTGAAACCAGGATTCTGGATAATCCCGGAAGACATTCCTAAATGAATCGCAGAAGGATTCTTTGAAGGAATATCGTAAGGAGTTCCTGGAGGAATTCAAGAATGAACTCTGGGGGAGTCCCAGAAGGAACCCTTTCATTGATTCCTGGGAGATCTGAGAAGACCTAGAAGGTACTTCTGGAGAAATTCCAGAAAAAAATTCTTGGAGGAATCCTGCAGAGAGTACCTGAAGGAATCCCAGAGATGTAATCTTTTAGAAATTTTAGAAGAAACTTCTAAAAGAATCCCAGAAGAAGCCTCTGAAGGAATTCTGAAATAATCCCTGAGGAATTACCCAAAGAATTTCTGGGGCAATCATGGAAACAATAACTGTAGTGCTCCTAGAAGAAATTCCGAGAGAAATTCCGGGACGAGCTCCTGGAAGAAGCGCAAAAGGAATTCCTGGAGGAATTTCCTGGAGAAATTCCGTAAAGGCACTCTAGAGGAATCCCAGGTGGAGTTCCTAGAGGAATCTCGGAAAGGACTATTGGTGTAACTTCAGGAAGAATTCTTATGGGGATGCTTTCGGAAGGCATTCCTACTTCTGACATTCATCCAGCTATTCCTTCACAAATTTCTATAGAAGTTTCTTCTGGAATACTTTTAGGTAATCTCAAGGATACCTTTTTTCTAAGAATTACTTGGAACTTCTCCAGAACTTCTTTTACGTTTCCCTAAGAAGTTCTTCTGAGATTTCCCGTATCATTACGCTTGGTTAGCTCATGGAAGTTTATGAGAGTGTTTCCAAAAAAAGAGTTTCTGACCCCTGGTATTCCTTCAAGAGCTCCTAAACTCCAAAATGTCCCATTTCAAATTCCTTTTGAAGATCCTTCGGGGATTCCATCGGAAGTCGGAATTCATAGAAAAACTTTCTAGGTTTTGATACGGACTTCTACTGAACTGAAGAATTTTCATCCGAGATTCCTACAGTAATTATTCCGATGGTTCAGAATATCATACGAGAATTATTCCAAGATTATTTTCTGGAATTATCTAGATTTTTTCTGATATTCCTTCATGATTTCCTTCAAGGGTTCTCCCCTAATTCCATTCGTGGTTTCCTTCAAAAGCTATTATAGGATTTCACCTGGAGTTACTTCTGGGAATCTTAAAGGAGTTTCTCCATTTGTGCCTTGTAACTTGTAACAGGATTCCAGCAAGAGTTCATTTTGAAATTTTTTTTTCAACGGATATTTCTTTCTGGAACTTTGATTTTGAATGCACTAAAACCTCTTTTTATGCATGTTATGTTTATACATTTTTGATTTATGCACCTTTTTTAATGCCCTGCATAAAAAGAGGGAAAGCTACTCAGAACCAATATTTTGCATAAGAATATTTAATAATGAGGGGAACTATTGCTACGGCGGCCAAGGTGTGTTTACAGAGGAGAGCAAAGGAAGGTTACAGGTATGTTTTTGGGTGTTTCCGAAGGTCTCATGTGCGTTAGGGGAAAGAGGGGCATAACGCTCCGGCTAAGCATATGTGGTCATAAACCTCAAAAGATGCTTATTCTGCCTTGGAGAGCAGTTTACTCCTTTACCTAAGAGACTTCAACTTTTGACCCGCATGCCCACAAGTTTCCTATTCAAATAAACAATTTAAAAAGTGTTACTTTTTAGGTGCCGGGAAACTGCAGGGGGCAAAACGCCTTTTTGGGTGAGGCAAAACGTCCGCTGGAATTTCCCGCTTTGACTTGTTGTGAAATACCAAGAGGCTCCATCGAACTCTTCCCAGCGGCAAATGAAGGAGTAGGAGGCGCGTGGTGGTTTAATGGCTTGATTCCATATAATCAGCGCGCAATGTCTTATTTTATGTGCACTGCAAATTAGGCAATCTTCCCAAATATGGAAAATTGTCGTTTTTCATGCCTTTCTTTCGACAACAGCATCCGTTCTTGGGCTTAACCTGCTCAGTTTTAGTTCTAGTTTGATTGTATCTAACAAAAACCTTCACAATATGATGAAATCGCGTGAAGTCGTTATGCCCCCGGGGGGCGTTATGCCCGAAGTTCCCCTACATGGAGTCCGAGTGAGTCTTAAGGGGGTTTCGGAGTCATTTCAGGAAGTCTCAGAGCATTTTAGGCTGGTTTTAAGAGTTACGGAGGCGTTTTTTGGGGTTTTGGTTTAGGAGGATTTTTTTAGGCATTTCAGGATGTTTGAGACCATTTTCGGCGTCATTCAGAGGCGTTACGGAAGCGTTATGGAAGAGTTTTCGGGGGGTTCGGAGCTTCTCAGGTGCGTTACATGGGGTTCCCGGGGGGTCTAAGGGGGATTTTTGAGGCATTTCAGGAAGTTTCAGAGCAGACTCTTAAATACCTTAAAACGCCCCTCAAACCTCTTGCAACGCCCTTTAAAGGCTCCTGAGATCCCTTGTATTGCCCCTAAATCCCCTTGGAACGCCCCTGAAACCCACCTAACACTATTGAAATACTCCAGAATTCCCCGAAATCCCATAAAAACACCAACAAATTTTAATAGAACACCCTTAAAAGGCTCCTCAAATCCACCGAAACAACCCCTGAAAACGCTTCTGTAGCCCCTTGGAACCCCCTTTATTTATTTATTTATTTATTTATTTATTTATTGCTGCAAAATACGTAACGTAAGACATATATCTTTTTTATGTTACATCGAATATTTCTACTGGGCTCTCTGGAAACTCTCTGGAAACCCCCTTTGCCCCACCTCAACTTCTCAGGAGCAACACCTGTTCCCGCGAACTAGATTCTCTAATTAAAGCCCAAACTTAATTTATGCATAAATTTCCCTCTTTTTATGCCTTTTTTAATTTATGCACATTTTTAATTTATGCAATCCCAGCCATGTGCATAAAAAGAGGTTCCAGTGTACTTTCAAAAGATTTTGCTGAATTCTATCTTTATTTGTCTTTGAAATATCTCCTGGATTTCTTCGTTTTTCGTAATAGTGCTTTCTACAAACACTTCAAAAGCTCTTTAAGCTTCTTTTTGCATCACGTTGGCAGCAGCTCACTGACGTAGTATACGGTTTGGTTTGAAAATAACTATAATGCAAAAGGAATTTTAAGGGAGCCCACCTCGTGTACCTTAGATATATCTTTCAGGATTTGTTTTTAATCTTCTAGAAGTTTCTACTGCAAAATCTCCAGAAGTTTTTTTCTGGGAGCTCCTATGGTGTTCTAGAAATCTTCCAGTAAGGTACACCGGGGCAAGTTGAAACGGGTGGGGCAAGATGAAACACAATGTTTCGAAATAGATTTCAATACAATTTGGAAAGTTTTCCTTCGCTAAAAGATTGTATGAATCAAAAACTATGTGTTATGGCGATCAAACTGTTTATCATCATTAGAAAACATCATGTTAACCCGCTGTTTCATCTTGCCCCATCCGTTTCAACTTGCCCCGGTGTACCTTAGTTATTTTCATCCTACAGAAGTTCTATCAGAAAATCTAAAAAGGCTAATTATGTCCGACTTTACCCAGGTAACCAATAAGCATTTGAATAAGCCGTATTTCTGTTTCATATCTGCATTCGACCTGCTTACTGCCGTATCATAGCAGTCCGACTGCTTAACTGCCCTATATTAACAATTCAAATGCTACTCAAAATGTGGCAGCAGTTTCGTAGCATTTCAAATGCACTGTATGTTTTGGTCAACAGGCATCATAACTGCTACTTTATTGCCATGAAACTGCTGAGAGAGATGGGTGATGCTAAAACCATAACACATTTCCACTTCCTAACTTACGTGCCACGGCTGTAGAAGCCATCATCATTCGCATGTCCAGTCAATCATAGGCAACAACGAAGAAAAACGATGGGAAAACATGCTTTGACAAATTAATTCCATGGTTGGTTTCCTATGATCGATTTTATTATCACCACATGCCGAGCTCATAACATAACGAAGTAACTACCGCCGGTGTAATACTCTTGCCTTAAATAGACCAAAAATCCAACGCGCTTTATCTAATCATGTATAGCTTACCCTGTAGCGCGGTTCAGCACCATCGTCAACCCGAGGATCGAGGGATCAAATCTCAATTTGGCCGAAAGCAGCAAAAAAAAAACAGCAACAGCAGTTCAGGACGTGCCCCAAACAACAAAAGTTCCACAGGAGAGTGAGAAAAAAGAAAAGAAAAGGAAGCCGTGAAATGGGCAGGGGAAAATATTAAGATAGGGCAGTTTTCGCTACCAACAAATTTTAAACATAATTGAAAGGATGATAAAGGCAAAATTGCGCCATTGCCAAATGTCCGTTGAAAGTTATAACAAGCAAAATAAGTGTAAGACAATTAGTTTCCGCAAATTTTATTAGATCAGACAAGTAACTAGACAACATTTATAATGACTATAATTTTACAGCATGTACCAACAAATTAATGACAGGACAGTTACAGTTAGACGAAACACAAGACCAAAAATGACCAAATTAGTGTAAGTTACCGTGACAAAATATGTAACAGACCAATTAGTACATGTATTGAATTCTAGTTCCCCCTGAAGAAGACACTAACCCCGTGTCGAAACGTTGGGCAAGTAATAAACATCGTTTGCTAATTTCGAGACTGCGTAGCCGTTTTTAATGATAGTTGAAACGATACAGTCGAACCTCCACTAGAGGAAAATATTTGTTTTTATTTTTGACAATCTGGGGGATAGGAGGGATAAGCATTTAATCAGCCGTATATTGGGCCAAAACCTGCATTTAATTAGCACTAATGACGCATATACGGCAGATTAGCATTTAGACACCTGCTGTAAAGGCGCATATAATGCCGAATTAATGCTATTTTAACTGCTTATTGGTTACTTGGGTAGATGACTTTTTAAATTACACTGCCCTTCTGTGCCAAAATGTGTTGTAAGCTACTATGGCGCATACGTCGTTTAAGAATACGAAAATATTTCTGAGCTACGGACAATCTTTTTTACTGCAAACTTCAATTCGCTACTACTATAAATTAGAGGGCGTGTAGTACAAACAGCCAAATACTTACAAAACCATCGATTGTTCCATATGTACTCTACTAGAGAAGCTACATCCGTTCCGGAGGAAGTCAACGTAATGGTGTAGTGAGATTTGGTGAGCTGTCATCTGATGGCTCCGTACTCCGGAAATATGTTGATCGGGTTAGGACGTGGGATGGTAATAATTTATTAACCCCTTCTTGTTTCTTCTGTTTTTCGCGTTTATCAGAAAAGCCCTTCTCCGGTAGATGTGGGGAATGGCAGCTCGTTGAGGAAGGAGAAGAACCGTGTGGGATTACGTTTGGATGGTAAGCATAAATCTTGATTTAGAGAAGGATTTGCTTTCAGATGTATACGCACTCGTTGCCTGGAAGAAACGATGTTTTACGATGGATACTGCCGAATACTTCAGAAAGTGGGATAAGGTTAAATGTAATTGACCGAAATATGCGATATGCTACTTTTTTATCGCTGCAACTTTACTGTAGGGCTTAATGATATATACAGTTATACAAAAATCTTTATATTATGATTCTATTCTTTTGATATAAATTTACGTCCAGCAGATGGTCATCAAATAAACCTGGGTCAATTATAGTTGAAAGCTTTGTAAATTTATTAAATTAACATATCAACGGTGAAAGTTGTGAATGAAACTTTAATTGCTTTCTTCCATTACTAAATACCTCTACAAAAGAAACACCAAGCTTTTATTGCAGAAACTTCTACAAGTCACAGAACAATCTGTAACAGCACAGGAAGAGCAGTAAAACTGTACAACTCTGCTGTCTGCATTAAACATAATTCCAGCATAAAATAAACAAGTGCATAGCAAAAACACCACCGACGAGCTAAGGATCAAGAATTTCTTGCCTCCGTTTTAATCTTATTAAAACTAGGTGCACTTCCTCCTCACCAGATCATCCTGCTGCGTCCGGCGTCGCTTTCGTCTCCATCTTCGTCGTCGTCCGGCCAGGAGGAAGTGCATCAGTTCCTGTTGTGCACGAGTGCGAATGCCGTTTCATGCACCTACCTACATAGGAATCTCTCGCGCCACACGGAAGTAGTGAACACTACTAACGAAAGCATAAAAATTTCCAACTAAATTAGTTTTTTTTTCTCGATGGCACGACGGTCGGTGATGGGTACGTACAATAAATAGAAACTCTCACCTCTTGACTTCGCCTTGGCCAGACGAAGAAAACTCGGAAAATGAGCTGCGCTCCGGTAGGAAGTAAAAGCAGACGTACACTTTTTGCCATTCTGTAATGAGATTTGATAGTTACTTCAAGTTTCAGTTTGCCAGGAACGAAGTAAAGTCAACTACAAAGCATTTTCTTTTCATTTTCAAATTAAATTAAACTTGCATTTTCAAACAAATTAAGCATTGAGGTATCAATTAAATTTATGTTACTATTTTTGCGTCATCCATTTTTAATGCACTTGTTTTATTCAATGTTTAAATCAAATTCATGTCTGCATATCTGTACCAAGGGTGACGAATTGCAAACACAGCAAGATCATGGCACGAGTAACAATATCGGTCGGAGCAGCAGGTCTTCTTCGTGCAGAAGGTGGTGCTCGCCCGTTGTTTACCGAGGAAATTTATACTCATTGCTGTTGCCTTTGCATCTCCATCAAGTTGTTAATTGTAATTTTAGCTCAGATAGGATAGGAACTTAAGTCGGACACAGCCATCAAAATCTATTAGCCGGGAGGAGATATCAACAGGGATTGAAATTAATAGACCGTCAGGTCAAGAAGAAGGTACCAAGAGATGCGCTCCATCTGAACTGATCTGACCTATACCTTTTGCACAACCATACCAAATATACCCATATTGTATATCTTTAGAACACAAAACTCAATAAAACGTCAACTCTTGAATTGTTGGCCACCTTTTTTGATTTCGGACGCTATATTGGGTTTTTTGGTCATCACTTTTGATCTCATTCTAAATTGTATAATTTTAGAGTCCAAACCTCCATTAAAACAGCCGCCATCTTAGATTTCAGACTGCTATCCTGGATTTTCAGATCTTTATTTTAGGACTACGATCATTTTCCCAATAACAAATATACCCACTTTGCGTAGTATTAGAGCTCAAAACTCCATAAAACAGTAACAACTTGAATTTTTGTCCGCCATCCTGGGTTTTGGACCGCCGCGTTTGATTTTCTGATCACTATTTTTACTCCACAAATCTTTCTCATAACAAGCATATCCATATTGCATAGTTCTAGAGGTAAAAGCTCAGTAAAATAGCCGTTATCTTAAATTTTCTGGTCATTAATGTAGGATTAAGAACATGTTCCCCTTATGTATTCAATAGACTCATTTTGCATAGTTTTTTAGAGCTCAAAACTCAATGGAACTGCCACTATGTTGAATTTTTATAGTATTACAGTACAGTAGTATTACAGTATTACATCAAATTCAAGATAAAACTGAATCAACAATATTTCTCCATAATACACGGTTCGTGGCTGCCGCTCTCCATCCTCGGTCGCGCCCGGTGCTCGCCAAGTCACGCTCCACCTGGTCCGCCCATCGTGCTCTCTGCGCTCCACGCCTTCTTGTGCCAACCGGATCAGTTGCAAACACCAGCTTTGCAGGGTTGTTGTCCGGCATTCTTGCAACATGCCCTGCCCACCGTATCCTTCCGGCTTTGGCCACCTTCTGGATGCTGGGTTCGCCGTAAAGTGCAGCGTCTCGTGGTTCATTCTTCTCCGCCACACACCGTTCTCCTGCACACCGCCGAAGATCGTCCTTAGCACGCGTCGCTTGAAAACTCCGAGCTTGCAGGTCCTCCTCGAGTATGGTCCATGTCTCGTGCCCGTAGAGCACCACCGGTCTTATTAGCGTTTTGTACATGGTGCATTTGGTGCGTGGGTGAATCTTTAGGCCCGACTTCCGCTGATGATGCGCCTTCGTATTTCATGACTCACGTTGTTGTCAGTCGTCAGTAAGGAACCGCGGTAGACGAATTCCTCCACCTCCTCGAAGGTATCCCCGTCTATCGTAACATTACTACCCAGACGGATCCGGTCGTGTTCGGTTCCGCCTAGCAGCATGTACACTACCCGCCAATAATATGGAATCGTTGCAATACTCAGTATTGCACCCAAAAAGTTTGGCATCACCTAAAATAAGGAGAAAAAATGGGCTGAACCTAGACCCAATTAGGTTGTGGGTACGAGTTGCATTTTCAAAGCGATTTATGGGGGTCAAAAGTGATTTGTGCCTCAAAGACTTGAAATAATCACATTTCAGGGTGATGCAATACTTTTTGAGGTGTTGCAATATTCAGTTTGAGTGTTGCAAAACGCGATTCCATATTTATGACGGGTAGTGTACTTTGTTTGTGAGGCATTCACCACCAGTCCGACCTTTGCTGCTTCGCGTTTCAGGCGGGTGCACAGCTCTGCCACTGTTCCAAATGTTCTGGCGATAATGTCCATGTCATCACTCTTTGGCGAGCGTTCGTGCGAGACAGTCGCAACTTTTCGTTCGTCCGGTTTGTCTCCCGATATTATCCAGTTCGGTGGCTATTTTCCAAAGTGCTAGTTTCCCGAGTGATCAAGTGTTGAAGTGATTTTCCCTAGTGGGACGAGTGCGGTTGGCTAGGCCACAATTTTTGCCGCAAAAGTTCGTTTAGTTTGAGTAAAGTTTACGTTTTAATTGTATCACGTGGCGCATTGACCGATTATCGAGCACAGCAGTGCAGCACCCCCCGCACACCGCGCCGCTCGCGCGGCCGTGATCGGCTTCTTCCAGTGAGTACACCCAAGCTCATCGTCGTCGACAGTAGCAGCACACCGAGAGAAGAGCAGAGAGCGTTCAACCGCCGCACACCAGCGCAGCGTCGGGCGCTCAGCAGCAGCTCGCTTCCTCCCTGTGCGGGCCATCCGATCGCTTGGACCTGTCGTCGTCGAGCCTGTGGCTAAACAAAGTGCACAAAGATAAGTACATAAAGTTACCTCTCGTTGTTCCCCCCTCTCCACTGACTCTTTGATTAGATTTAATTTGGTACATAAGCAGTTTTTCTCACTTTTCCTGTAGCGTTAATTTTGTCCCTTGTTTTTTGATTATTTCTCGTCTCAGTGATAGTGTTAGTTTAAGGTTTTTGAGTGTCCCGTGGTGGTAGTTAACTACCACAATGGGCGATGATGACGATGGCGGGGGTACGTCGTACCGCATCAACGAAGCTTTGTTATTGGCATCGGACTGCTCGAGCCAACAAGGCGATATAAATGCTAACCCCTTTGATTCCCTTCACCCTGGTGCTTCTCAAATGGACACCAACAGTAAATCTGTTTCGACGTCCCCCCGCCTCAAGGCCTACCCTCCCGACTATGGCGGGCCATATGTTGTTTTCTTCCGACCCAAAGGCAAACGTTTGAACACCGTTCAAATCAGCAAGGATCTGACTAAGCGGTATTCTTCCGTTGTCTCCATTGACATGGTCGGTACAGCTAAGCTTCGGGTGACAGTAGGCGACCGAAAACACGCTAACGAGATTGTGGCCTGCGAGTTGTTTACACTTGAGTACTTCGTTTACCTTCCGAGCGCGTCGATAGAGATTTCGGGGAAGGTCGTCGACGCATCTTTGACCTGCGAAACGATCATGCAAGGCTGTGGTCGTTTCCATAACCCTTCTCTACCTCCTGTCCAGATACTGGATTGCCGGCAACTGCATTCGGTATCCCAGGAGGGCGAGAAGAAGGTTTACACACCATCTGAAGAATTTTGCGTGACCTTCTCCGGATCTGCATTACCAGATCTGCTGGTGATTGGCAAACTTCGGCTACCTGTGAGGCTGTATGTACCGAAGGTAATGAATTGCATCAATTGCAAGCAGCTGGGCCACACCGCTCAGTACTGCAGCAATAAACCTCGCTGTGCAACATGCGGGGAGAGACATGTGGACGGTGCGTGTAAAACGCCGCCCAAGTGTGTTTATTGTGGCAGCGACCGTCCACATGATCTGATTGATTGCCCAAGGTACATACAGCAGAAAAAACATCAAAAACGATCGTTGCAGCAGCGATCACGGCGAAGCTACGCCGAAATGCTGAAAAAAGCTGCCCCGACCGTTGAATCTCGTAACATCTACTCGTCTTTATCTCTCGATGATCAGGGATCTGACTCTGAGGTCGGGGACGGGGTTCCCTTTGTTTTCAAGGGTGAAACGAGGAAACGGATGAGGCTCCAGAGACCCACCAAAAAACCACGGAATCTGCCTAGCAGCGACCCCCAACCCACCATGACAAATTTGAAGAGTGGTAAGAAAGTCACAAAACGTTCCCCTCCGGGATTCAAAATCCAGGACGAACGAGACTTTCCATCACTCCCGGGAACATCTAAAATCCCAGATGCCCCACGTTTTTCGAATTCTCAACCGGAAAGACAGCATTCGGAGCACCAGGAGCAACCTCAGGGTGCGCCATTGTTTACGCTCTCTGGCATCGTAGACATCATCCTCAGCTTCTTCAATGCTTCAGATTCCGTGAAGAACATTGTAAAAGGACTTCTTCCTTGTGTGACCCCTCTTTTGAAGCAGTTGGCTTCTAAAATGCCCCTCCTTGCGACAATCGTATCTTTCGATGGCTAATTTAACCACCGAGGTCGAAGATACGATTTCGGTTCTACACTGGAACTGTCGTAGTATTACACCGAAATTAGACGTTTTTAAATTTTTAGTTAACAATTTACAATGCGATGTTTTTGCACTATCCGAAACATGGCTGACACCTGATGTAACCTTACCTTTTCCCGATTATAATATCATTCGCCTTGATCGATCTGACTCGTACGGAGGGGTGCTTCTAGGGATCAAGAAGCAGCACTCATTTTACAGAGTCGATTTTCATCCGATGACAGGCATTGAAGCCGTCGCATGTGAGGTGACTATCCGAGGTAAAACCCTCAGTGTTGCCTCCATATATCTTCCACCGAGAACTGCAATATCTCGCAGGGATCTCGCCCACATCTGCTCGGTTATGCCCGAGCCTCGGCTGCTCATGGGAGATTTCAACTCCCATGGTACAGGCTGGGGGGAACTGTACGATGACAGCCGTTCAACGTTGATATATGACCTCTGCGACGACTTCAACATGACAATTTTGAATACCGGAGAAGTTACACGAGTGGCACCTCCAGCTCAAGATGGCAGCCCTAGAAACAGCCGATTAGACCTCTCAATCTGTTCGAGCTCACTATCGCTGGAGTGTACATGGAAGGTTATCCAGGATCCTCATGGTAGTGATCATCTGCCGATTGTTGTTTCTATTTCCAATGGGTCACATCAACCTCCATCTATCGACATCGCCTACGATCTCACCAAGCACATTGACTGGGAGAAGTACGCGGAAGCAATTATCGACGGTGAGCAATCGGTAGAAGTCCTTCCACCGCGGGAAGAGTATCAGTTTCTATCAGAACTGATCATCAGTAGCGCGCTTCAGGCACAACGTCGGCCAGTGCCAGGTCCTTCGGTTCGCAGGAAACCCCCAAATCCGTGGTGGGATAGCGAGTGTACAGAAATCTATCGCGAGAAATCCGCTGCGTTCAAAGCGTTTCGGAAACGCGGTTCGGTCGAAAACTTCAAGCGGTTCGCTTCCCTTGAAAGCAAGTTCAAGAACTTGATCAAGGCGAAGAAAAGCGGTTACTGGCGTCGGTTCGTCGAGGGTTTGTCGCGCGAGACTTCGATGAGAACTCTTTGGAACGTCGGTAGAAGAATGCGTAACGCGTCGTCGGTTAACGAGGATCGAGAAAGCTCTCCTCGGTGGATTCTCAAGTTCGCAAAAAAAGTTTGTCCAGATTCCGTACCCGTGGAGCGAATAATTCGTGACGTTTCCGAGGATAGAGACGATATGGATAGACCGTTTTCGATGATTGAATTCTCACTTGCTCTTCTTTCATGTAACAATTCCGCTCCAGGAATGGATCGAATTAAGTTCAACTTGCTTAAAAACCTCCCCGACGTGGCTAAGAGGCGCTTGTTGAACTTGTTCAATCAGTTCCTGGATAACAACATCATTCCGGATGATTGGAGGCAAGTGAGAGTGATAGCTATTCAAAAACCCGGTAAACCCGCGTCGGATCATAATTCGTACCGTCCAATCGCGATGTTGTCTTGTCTACGGAAGTTGTTGGAGAAGATGATTCTCTTTCGACTGGACAAATGGGTTGAATCGAATGGCATGTTGTCAGATACACAATTTGGTTTCCGCAGAGGCAAAGGAACGAACGACTGTCTTGCGATGCTTTCTTCAGAAATTCAACTTGCCTTTGCGCAAAAGCAGCAAATGGGCTCAGTGTTTTTGGATATCAAGGGGGCTTTTGATTCAGTTTGTGTCGATGTTCTTTCCGACAAACTGCACGAAAGAGGCTTTTCACCAATTATGAACAACTTTTTGTACAATTTGCTGTTTGAGAAGCAGATGAGCTTTGCTCATGGCGACTTGACAGTTTCACGAATTAGCTACATGGGTCTCCCCCAGGGTTCATGTTTAAGCCCCCTTCTTTACAATTTTTATGTCAGAGACATTGATGATTGTCTCATGGAAAATTGCACGTTAAGACAGCTTGCGGATGACTGTGTTGTTTCTGTGACGGGATCAATAGCAGTCGATCTGCAAGGACCACTACAGGATACTTTGGACAGTTTGTCTACTTGGGCTCTGAAGCTGGGTATCGAATTCTCTCCGGAGAAAACTGAGATGGTTGTCTTTTCTAAAAAACACAAACCGGCTAAGTTTCCGCTCGTTCTAATGGGTAAGACAATCACTCATAGCATGTCTTCACAATACCTCGGCATCTGGTTTGACTCCAAATGCTCCTGGGGGAAGCACATTGTGTATCTGATACAGAAATGCCAAAAACGAATCAACTTTATGCGAACTATTACCGGAACATGGTGGGGAGCACACCCGGAAGATCTGATCAGGCTGTACCAAACAACCATTCTGTCGGTTTTAGAATACGGTAGTTTTTGTTTTCAATCCGCGGCGAAAACACACTTGCTGAAGCTTCAACGGGTTCAGTACCGTTGCCTTCGGATCGCGTTAGGTTGCATGAACTCGACTCACACTATGAGTTTAGAGGTACTCGCTGGTGTACAGCCTCTGACAGACCGCTTTGCGGAGTTGTCATTCCGGTTCCTCATCCGATGCGAGGTTGTGAATCCGTTAGTCATAGAAAACTTCGAAAAGCTGCTCGAACAGAATCCCCAAACTCGTTTTATGAGTGTGTACTACTGGTACATGACGCTGGAGGTAAGCCCATCTCCGGTTAACACCAATCGTGACAACTTCTCAGACTTCGACAGCTCCTCTGTGGATTTTGATCTCTCTATGAAGGATGAGATCACCGGTATACCGGAATCTTATCGTTCCATAGGTATTCCACAAATTTTTGCAAGTAAGTTCGGGCATGTTAGCGGGGCCAGACAGTTCTTCACAGATGGTTCCAAAACCGATGATTCGACTGGATTCGGTGTCTACAACGAATTTCATAGCGCCACCTTCATGCTTCAAAAGCCATGTTCGGTATACATTGCTGAGCTAGCGGCTATATACTACACCTTAGAGTACATTCGCACTCTTCCACCTGAGCACTACTTCATTTTTACCGACAGTCTAAGCTCTCTGGAGGCTGTTCGGTCAATGAAACCGATGAAGCACTCAGCGTACTTCCTGAATGGAATACGCCAAGTCTTGAGTGCTTTGTCCAAACGCTCATACATCATCACCATAGCTTGGGTCCCTTCACATTGCTCAATCCCGGGCAATGAGAAAGCGGACTCTCTGGCTAAGGTGGGCGCTAGCGAAGGCGATATTTACGAGCGTCAAATCGCCTTCGACGAATTTTTTGCATTGGCCCGTCAGGAGACCTTGATCAGCTGGCAACACAAATGGAGAGATGGAGAGATGGGTAGATGGTTGCACTCCATCATTCCACAGGTGTCGAAGAAGCCATGGTTCAAAGGGTTGGATTTAGGCCGCGATTTCATTCGTGTGATGTGTCGGTTGATGTCCAACCACTATTTGTTGAACGCACATACCTTTCGTATTGGACTCTCAGAAAGCAATCTCTGTGTCTGTGGCGTGGCTTACCAGGATATCGAACATGTCGTGTGGGGATGCAATGAGTATCGTGAGGTCAGATCTGAGCTGCATGAAATTCTCCGGGTCCGAGGTAAACAACAGAAACCCGTTAGAGAAGTGTTGGCAGGACTTGATTTGGAATACATGAACCTGATTTACCAGTTTTTGAAACGTGTTGATGTCAGAGTTTGATGTAGTACGTTCCTTGTTTTCGTTGTCCGCCTTTTGGTTTTGTTGTTCGCCCTGTCTGTCGTCACCCCCCTGCCGTTTGTCCTCTTCTTGTCGTTTTCTACCGATAAAGTCCTTTTTTTTTGGTTCCGTTACAGATATGGACAATTTGTCCCATCAATGTTTTAGTATAAGTTAGCAAATAATTTAGTTTTAAACCCTTAAATCCCTCCTTCCCAATTTTATTTTATTTTTTTTTTCTCAATCCTTAACCTCGAAACAGCCGCGAGTACTTCGGCTTCCCAAACTAACATAGTTTTAAGGCAGTAATAAATTGTAAAATGTAAAACCATTGTAAAAACAAAAGATTTCGGCTCAGTTATGCCCATGTGGCGCCCGAGCCTCCCAAATAAACGAACAAGTAAAAAAAACAAATGTCCATGTCGTCCACAAAGCACTCAAATTGGTCGGATTTTGTGAAAATCGTTCCCCGGCTGTTGAGCCAGCATCATACCTTCCAGAGCGATGTTGAAAAGTAGATATGAGAGTCCATCACCTTGTCGCAGTCCCCGGCGAGATTCGAATGAACTGGATAGTTCACCCGGAATCCTTACGCAGTTTTGCACAGCGTCTATCGTTGCTTTAATCAGTCCAGTCTAGTCAGCTTCCCAAAAAATCCGTTTTGTCAATGATTTTTCATAGCCCTATGCGGTCGAACCTGTTGTATGTCGATGAGCAGGTGATGCGTTGGAACCTGGTATTCACGACACTTCTGGAGGATTTGCCGTACGGTGAAGATCTGGTCCGTTGTCGACCGGTTATCGATAAAGCCGGCTTGATATCCTCCCTCGAACTCATTCTTTCCAAGTGTCAGAAGACGAAAGACGATCCGGGAAGATTCAAAATAGTGATCGCTCAGAAGTTCTCACATTCCAAATGGTCGCCTTTCTAGTGAATGGGGCAGATTACCCCTTCCTTGCACTCCTCCGGTAGCTGTTCGGTTTCCCAGATCCTGACCATCAACCGGTGCAGACAGGTGGCTAACTTTTATGGGCTCATCTTGATGAGTTCCGCTGCGATACCATCCTTATCAGCTGCTTTGTGGGTTTTGAGCTAATGAATGGCATCCTTAACGACCCTCAGCGTGGGAGTTGGTTCATTTCCGTCCTCCGCTGCACTGGCGTCGTCGTTTCCTCCGTTGCCGTGAGCTCCCGTGCCCACGTTCTCCACGCCGTTCAGGTGCTGATCGAAGTGCTGCTTCCACCTTTCGATCACCTCACATCCGTCCGTCAAGAGGCCTCCGTCTTTATCCCTGCATATTTCAGCTCGCGGCACGAAGCCGTTGCGGGATGCGTTGAGCTTCTGATAGAACTTCCGTGTTTCTTGGGAACGGCACAGCAGTTCCATTTCTTCACACTCCGCATCTTCCAGGCGGCGCTTTTTCTCCCGAAAGAGGCGGGTCTGCTTTTTCCGTTTCTGTTTGTAACGTTCCACGTTCTGTCGAGTCCCTTGCTGCAGCATTACCGCCCTCGCTGCGTTCCTCTCCTCCAAAACCGTTCTGCACTCTTCGTCGAACCATTCATTCCGTCGAATCCGTTCCACGTACCCGATGAGGCTCTCGGCTGCGTCGTTGATGGCTGCTTTCACTGTACTCCAGCAGTCCTATAGAGGAGGCTCATTGAGCTCGCTCTCGTCTGGCAACGCGGCTTCGAGATTCTGCGCGTATGCTGAGGCGACATCCGGTTGCTTCAGTCGCTCTAGGTTGTACCGTGGCGGTCGCCGGTACCGTACATTGTTGATGACGGAGAGTTTTGGGCGCAGTTTGACCATCACCAGATAGTGGTCGGAGTCGATGTTGGCGACACGATAGGTCCTGACGTCGATAATGTCGGAGGCGGGCCGTCCGTCAATCAGAACGTGGTCGATTTGAGTTTCCATCTGTTGTGGTGATCTCTAGGTGTAGCGATAAGGGAGGCTGTGTTGGAAAAAGGTGCTACGTATGGTCATATTTTTGGATGCGGTGAAATCAATGAAACGTAGGCCGTTTTCCTTCGTCTGCTGGTGGGCGCTGAACTTACCAATCATCGGTCTGAATTCCTCCTCTTGGCCTACCTGAGCGTTCAAATCTCCTATGATGATCTTGACGTCGTGGCTTGGGCAGCGATCGTACTCGCGTTCAAACTTCGCGTAAAACGCGTCCTTGTCATCATCAGTACTTCCGGAGTGTGGGCTGTGTACGTTTATTATGCTGAAGTTTAAGAATCGGCCCTTGATCCTCAACCTGCATATTCTTTCGTCGATCAGCCACCAACTGATCACGCGCCTCTGCATATCACCCATCACGATGAAAGTTTTTCCCAGCTCGCGTGTGTTGCCGCAGCTTTGGTAGATGGTATGATTACCTCTAAACCTTCGCACCATGGATCCTGTCCAACACACCTCCTGCAGCGTTACGATGCCGAACCCATGGTCCTTCAGTAGATCGGCGAGTATGCGGGTGCTCCCAAAGAAGTTGAGAGATCGGCAGTTCCACGTACCGAGATTTCAATCGAAAGTCCTTTTTGTTCGCTGGGGTCATTGCCGTTGGTCTCGGTTCGTATTATTCTGATGCTGATTTTCCGTTACAATGAGTTTTTACGGCTGGCTCGTAGGGCCTGACACCAACACACCAACCCCTTACTATCCGGAGGACCATAGTGCACAGTTGAGCGTAGAGTCCTTCTCTGGCACTCGGACGTTGATCAGCCGCCCCTAACATGGGAATCAGACGCTGCTGTGAGCCGCTCCTTTTGGAGAACAGACGCTCAGGTTTACCGAAGCAAACCCCCCTTCCCTGTCAGCCTACGACCAAAGTTCCCACCGGGGTTTCTTACCCGATCTTCCCTAAGGTTGCTCGTAGTTTACAGCCGGTACCACACGGGGGTAGGGATAGGAATTGCTGAGCAGAGGCTAGTGGATCACAATGGGATCTGTATTGCGCAGCATATCCAGCCTTTATCCACGTTGTCACTGCCGTTCTACGCATAATTGTCTCATGTTATATGAGATTCCCATATAACATGGGACAATTGGGCGTAGAACGGTCGTTGATAAAGTCTCGCTATTTGAACTCACTTTTTTCCTCAAAAGCGCATATCTTACGAAAGTTGGCGAACTCTTTGGCAATTACATTGACTTCTTTAAAAAAAAAAAAAAACAATAAATTGAAAAAAGACAAAAAGGGTAGAAGGAACATTTCAAAAAAGGATTATTTCGCATTACCAGCGATTCTTAAAAAAAGTATATGTTTCCTTACTTCCAGAAGGCGTTCTCCCACGAGTATCTACAGAGATTCTTTCACAGAATCCTGAGTTTCTTCGGGGTTATTTTTAGGAAATCTTAAGAAATGTTTCTATGCAGTCACATGTAACTTCAACAAACCTTCTTGTAGTTTCCCCCAAAAAGTTGTTTCTGGGTTTCTCTAGATTATTTCGCACCATTTCGGTTGGTTATCTATTGGAAATCAATGAGAATTATTCAAAGAAAGAGTTTCTAACCCCTGGGATTTATTCAGAGGTTCTTTCTTGGATCAACCCTAATGTCCCTTTTTAAATTCCTTTTGGATTTTCTTCGGAGATTCTTTAAGGAAATCCACCAGGGATCGGAACTCATTAAAACAATAATTCTGGGATTTAACCAAGACTTGATGGTGAAATTCCTCCAAGAATTGCTTTTAAGATTCACCAAGATGCTCCTTCCGAATTTTTTAAAGCAGTTTTCCGATTTTTCAGAATTTCCTGCGGGAATTCTTCCCAGATTTCATCTGTACCCAAGTAACAATTGAAAATCATTAATAAGCATGTCAGTTCATTAAATGTGCTACAAAGGCGCCGACCGTTGTACAATAGTTTATGTTAAATAAAATGGCGAATAAATGTTTCATGCAGTGGAAACTGCACGTTTGTTAAAGCATATTTCTGCTCATTGAATAACCAATGGTATAAAAGTTTAAGGACAGTTGCTTAGGTATTCACATCATCTGTCTAACAGTGCTCTAATAATGATAGAATATAGACTGCTTCCGACGTATTAGATGTCGTTATTCCACATAAGATCTTCAATGGAACAAGTAGCTTATTTAAAATTTAACAACTTTTGCTTGATCATTTTATTCAACTACACTGATATAGTTCAACAACAAGATGTTACCATATTTCTTTAATACAAATGTTACACTTTTATTCAAGCAATGTTGATTAGCAGTGGTACTGTGTCACTTAATTATCGTTGTTCGCCCTGCTTCTTTTTGCAAACACGATCGTTGATTAGGAGCCTAAAAAGAGCAACCGCGGTTACAAGCATGAAGACCAAACAAACTTCTTGCTGCAGCTCACCTTTTACACTACACGCTCCAACAACAGCAAAATCGGGAACAAAAAACACCAGAAAAAGCAGCTGAAGTGGATCCTGGGCGGCTCCTCTGTTTGGTATTGACAATCTACTCTATCCACTTTGGTGCCACCGGTCAAACCGGGTTTATCTTCCTTATGTTCATATCTTATAGCTGCCTGGAGATATACACAAGTTTTACACATTCTCCTCCCGATAGCAGTGAAAATAAATAAAGTTCACTTGTTTGGACGTTCAAATAGAAAAAGTTCGAAGCGATACCAATCTTACAACACAACACCGTGAACTACTGACAGACTAGCGAAATAATTAGCATGCATGCCTTATGATTTAACGTTGCGGTTACAGTTATTCAAACATTGATCAACTTCATTGTTTATGAAGACAATTAGTTGAATGAAATATTTAAGCAATGTTTAAGCAGCATATGTTCGGTAATCTATTCGACTCAGGGATTGAATATTTTTATACTGCTTAAAATCTGCCAATTCATGTTATTCGGATTGAAGCAGAGCGGATACAAAAGAGTGTGAACCCAAAGATCCAGAGTTCGAGTCTTTCCATTGATGTGATTTTTCCCATAAAATGTAATAAAATAAATATGTTGGGGGTACATAATCAGAGAGAGATGTTCCAGACACAAATGCAGAAATGCAGAAACTTGAATCATTTTATCATTTTATTATTACAATGATATTGAAGAAACGTTTAAGAATCGTTTTTGTAGCAATTAAAACCATATCTATAAATAGAAATAAATTAGTTAATTACCATATCTATAATTAGAAATAAATAAAGTTGTATCACGGCTCCAGCATGTTTTGACTGTATTATGGTGGAATAAATATCGAAGAAAGCTTGTTATTATGCACTATGCTGCTAGTGCACAATAATGGTTTCTAGAACCATTCTTAAATGATTAAACAAATAGCGTCATACAACATTGTTTAATAAACGTTGAAGAAAAGTTAATGGTTTTTGTGATAAACATTCATTTCATCGTGCTTATAGAACGGTTGACGTTGAATAGATTTTCATTTTTGGGCGAACAAGAGTTGAAGAACAGTTTTATTTCAAAATTATTCAAATATATTTAATACGACTTCCAGTTTAATAACGTTGCTTTGAGAAACATTTCTTAAAGCAAAAATTGTTCTCCTGCAATTCTTCAAAAAAATTTTTTACTAGTATTTTTCCATGATATCCTTCTGGAACTCGACCAAAATTGATCCAGCAATTCTTTGTATGATTCCTGCAAGGGGCTGTCCATTAATTACGTAAGGGTTTATGGGGGAAGGGGGTATCTGAGAAATCTTACGCGCCATACAAAAATGTTCAGGATCTCATACAAAAAATCTTACAAGGGGGGGAGAGGGTGTCCAAAAATCGAGAAAAAGTTACGTAAGAAATGGACAGACCCCAAGAGTCCAGGAGGAATTCTCCAGATGCTTCTGAAAGACCTAGAGGAGTTATTTATTTTGTAAGCCCTCCTGATGTTCGTTACAGATATATTTCAGGAGTTGTTTCTGGGAATTTTTCAGAATTGATTGATTGATTGATTTGTCTTTATTTCAGAGACTTTCACTGCTCCCACTCGTAAAACAGTCCCATATGAATAGGAAACCCAGCAAAGATGGGACTGCTTTGCGAGTGGCGGCAGTTCAGCCCTTGGCTATCTTCTAGAAGTTCCTTCTAAAAATTCTTTAGGAATTGCTTGTGCGAATCTTTCAGAAGTTCTTCCTAGGAATTCCCAGAAATCATCCTTCCTTTGTGGAAAACTTTCTGGATTTATAGTATTCTTGTAGGAGTTTCTTCTTTGAATCCTTCAGGAGTTTCTGAAGAAACCTGCGTAAAGAATTCCTAGATTCCAGACCTGTTCTCTAAATGAACTCCTAACAAATTGAACTCCTAAATTCCTTAAAGAAATTTCTGAAGGATTTACTGGAGAAATTCTCAGAAGAAATCCATTAAGGAATCTGGACTGGAGGAATACAAGGTGAAATCCCTAGCAAGAGTTACTGAAGGATTTCAAGATGGAATTTATGGAGTGATCGAAATTCCTGTATGGAAATCCTCGATAAAAATGCTCTAAGAATCTGAAGAAAACAATGGAAAGAACACCAATAAAGGTGCTCTAACACACTTCTATTTTTTTATCTGTATTGTGAGATTTTTAGCCCTAGGCTAGTTCATCTTTACTTCCCTTCCGCAGGAAGAACTCACATTTTGCCAGTTTGTCGGGAGTGGAATTCGATCTCAGGTCATCGGCGTGATAGTCACGTGCTTTAACTATCACACCAGCTCCGCATCAACACACTTCTAGTTCTATCTTAGATGGTTTTATATGCATATCTCACTTAGGTAGGGTGGGGCGGGGCAAGGTGGGTCGCGGGGCAAGATGGGTCAGTGCCATTTACGAGCGCATTACTCATGTTTTGATTATGTTAATAATTTTGTTAGGTGACCAGCATGAATATACAAAAGTTTAGGGCAGGGGTTCTCAAACTATTTCAGCTTGCGACCCACTTTTGATTCTCAAAGAATTTGGTGACCCACCAGCACGAGCATTTATAATGTAAGTCATGTTTTTGCAAATCTAGACTGCCTTTTACATTATAAAATGCATTTTTTCTTCATTTTCATAGGTTATGATAAACTAACATCACGTAACCCTCAAACTAAAAAAAAGTTGTTTTTCGTTGATTTGTAGTGTTCTTTTAGTTTTTTAGATAAGTCTAAGAAAGGTTAACATGCCCAAGTTTGTAGCATCAGTTAAATCTTGGCTTAATCTGGCTCCAGATATAGTGGTAATTTTATGCTTTTGCAGCACTTTAAAATCTACTTTAAAATTGAACATCGGTTGAAAATACATGTACATATTCACAGCGAGGGGGTGAACATCAAGTAGTTTTAAGAATTATAGTACTGCTGGATGGTCAGATGAGTCCGATGAGTCAGAATTTTTAATGATATCATACACACTTGGTAAGGTAAGGTAAGGTAAGGTAAGGTAAGAGACGAATCAGCCAATGGCCGAAATACAAATCAATCTAATCAATAAAGGTAAGGTTTCTTGTCGAAGTTAGTCGAAGTTAGATAATTTTTTGCTGGTTTTTGGCAATTCTATTTTTTTATGATATTTTAAAAGCTGAAACAAACGTGTAAGTCTAACAGAAAATGCTAGCTGCAAGCAACAACTTGAACTCATTTTTTTATCCTGAAAACAAGTAAAATCTAAAATTTTGCCCTAATCTTAAAACTTCCTATTGAAAACTCATAGTTTTAGATTCGATTTCAGAACGCAGACAGTAGTTTTAATATTCAATATACTCCAGCCAAGGCTTTTAATACAAAATTTTGAATAGAATTAACCTTTCAGGACGCGCGCCATCAAGCAACGAAAACTGCACCGCACTCGCGCTTTATACGATGAGCGAGGTTTTTTGGTTGTGTTGTACTTTTTACAACAGCGCGCATCCCGAAGGGTTTAGAAGAAACCAAAATAACTTTTCTAGAAATGGATTCTCCAATGATGTACGAGGGAGTATTTGAAAATTAGAAAATTGCTAGCAATAACATTCGACATAAGTTAATAAAGATTTCGCGACCCATCAAAAATCAGCCCGCGACCCACCAGTGGGTCGCGACCCATAGTTTGAGAAACGCTGGTTTAGGGTATCGATTGAAAAATTATTCACTCTCATGGAAAATTAAAAATAAAATGGTTTTTAGCCATTTTTCTTATGCGATACATTCCATATATTCTCCATATAAACCAAGATGGGTCACCTTCAATTTTGGGCGTATTCTTGGATCATTTAAAAGTTATTTATTTTTTATTACAAGACTATCTCATAACTCACTTCAATCAAGCGGAATGAACGCCTTAAATTATAACATAAAATTATGATATTTTTTTTAGTGAAAACATCGATTTTCAAGTCGTCTTAGGACCACTCAAATCGTAAAGTTTTTTTATTTTCTGAATAAACTTATAAAATGTTTAGTAGTAGCTTTTGTTTACTCAGTATGGATATGGAGTATATATGAATACTGTACAAATCTTATATATTGCCGGTTTTCGTTGAGAAAATGTAAATTACTTAAAAGGTGACCCATCTTGCCCCGCACTTTTTCACCTCGCAAAATCGGTCACTTTTTAAAACTGCTTGTTTAACATCATATTTTGTATTTAATGAACTTTTTATTAACTTTAAGCATAGCTAACTAGTGTATAAAAGAGTAGAGGACGAATACAAACCAATACAATTTGTATTTACAAAGTTATGATGGCCCGTCCTTAGGTGACCCATCTTGACCCCCCCCTCCCCCCCCTACTATTGATCCATAATGCTTAGCTAGTCCCTTATGTCATCAAGGGTGGTTTCTTCTACTATGTTAAAACTTTGAGCGAAATATAGCGATATATAGATATAGATAGTGACAAAAACGGATAGGAATAAAAACGGAGCTTTACAAAAACAAAACATACATGTACAATGATTTTCAATATTGGTTCCAATGGCAAACTTACTAGCACTGCTAAACTAGCAACAGGCCACCCAACAACTATCTGAGCTGCCTGATCGCAGCAAATGAATTTCATTTTAGACCAGAACTCCAACAGCAGTCTCCAATTGGTTGACCACTTGTCGTATCTGTCTACCAAGTTTGCAGAATGCTTATGTATTGTGCAAAGTACAACGCGCTACTGCTCGTGTTACAAAAACGAATGCAGCTGCTTAAAAGTTTAACATGCAAAATCTAGAGCTAAAAATTTTGACTAAGAGAAGAAGGTGCGACGTTATTAAAAAAAAAACAATTATTGACTTGCTTAGTTTCTTTGCCCAAACAGTAGTTGCAATGGCAATCCAAAGCAGCTGCAGTATGCTATTAAAGTGCCGCGTGTACAGGTCGGTTTATATACTATTCAATTCTACAAACGGAAACAAAAAAGTAACCTAGAGGAAGTTTTCTTTCACTAACAAGCAAGCAACACACGCCTCTACCTAAAATTTCATCTTTATTACAGTAGTAAAGAAATCATGCTTCTGACACAGGGTATGGGACAAAATCGGGTCCGACAGAACTAAAATCGTAACACAAATTATAAAAGTTATTTAATTCTACCCTTTGGATTCGAGTGACTATAAAACGTGCTAAAATGTGTGATGTTTATTCGCCCGACCAGCACCAGCCAACCAGCCGGCCTCCTGCCCGGTCATCATCAGCACCACAACGGAAGGAGTTTTATCTCGTTCTACGTGCCTTCAATCAGCTTAGAGTGGACGTCGTACAGGCTCTGTGGATGAGAAAAGGGGAAGACCGGCCATCCCCGGCGTTAGAGATACACGTTAATTAATACTGCGTCGAATGTATCGTTCCCCGTCCATCGAACCGGGATTGATTAGCATGGGTAAGCGCCTCTTGTATGGCCTATACCTAGGTACAGGCACTTGATCATCCTTATCCCGGTGAAAATCACTCTCACCTCACTTGCTTCGCTGTTGGTTGTTGTTCTGCTTGCTACCGGCTGCTTTGGAAGGCCGTTCTTATCCTATCGGTGGACGACGACGGTGATAATGATGTTGATGTGGCAAAGGTCAAATACGTCTTGAGCTTGGAGGGGGCGAAAAGAAGGACACGTGGTTGGGAGTGTCGTAAGGTCATCCCCTCAATGGATTACGTACGTATGAGGCTCCTGCTACTACACATATAGATCATCAGTTGGGCCGAGTGGCATCATCAAGGTCTCCACTGGCAGCGGCCAAAACGTAGCAATCCTGAGCCAGGTCAGGTCAGGACCAACACAAGTCGAGAGGAGTCAGTCGATGGTGATGATGATGGGAGCGACACGGGTTTCCATGTTTTAATTTGGGACGATGGGATTTGGGGAGAGAAAATATAATGGAAAAGTTGTATATTTTTTGCGTTTTTTTGTTTGGGTTGGTCATTCCATGCCAGATACTGTTATGATACATATGTAGGACAAGAACTAGCAAAGTTTTGTTTAGAATAACTACATAGATGCTGTAAGTGTTTGAGTATAATTGATGCAATTTTTAATGCCCTTCATAAGAAGGGAGACATTTTTAGAGCCTACACTCTCGGTCAAAAGTTTGGAGTCACCCCCTCAAGATGGCCCACATCACCGCCAATTTACGTCCGATTTCAAGAAGCTAGATCTCATTCAAAAGATAATAGGTCGAAGAAACTTTGAACATGATTTTGATTAATCTTTACAAAAAATATTTGTATGTAGCCTTAATCAAAAGTTGCCAACTTTTCTATATAACAGAATTTATGAAACGTGTTGCAAAAAGTTGATTTTTTCAGCACGAGTCCTACAAAGAGTGCTGAAAAAATTTAGTTTTGCAACGCGTTCCATACAAAAAATTATGCAATGATTTTTTTCATTATACAACTCATTTCAATTGCATTATGAACATTATGCAAATATTTCTCATTATGCATAATGAACAAATGCGGAAAACTTGACCATTATAATACTCAAATGAGTTAAATAAAATTGAAATTATGATACTGAATTGAATAAAATAATTTAATCTTTCGGTAGTGCCGCTGGTTAATGCGTAGATCAAATTAAGATGAGAGCGGTAAGATAACCTATTTACTGGAGTTTTCTGAACTCGAAAAAAGTGAGACATACAAAACAGTGCACAATTTTTGATTTCATGCACAAAAATATTTGTTTTTTAGAGAATAGCATATTATGTTATTACCGTAAAAACTTTATCAAAATCGGCGCAGATATTTTGACTGTAGAACTGAAAACACTGTTCCTTTTTTTTATAAACCTGAATGTATAATTGTTGTGTTAATCTGTTTTCAGTGCAAATTTCAACCATTTTGGTAGAATATTTCCTTTAACTTTTTACCGGTTTGATCAAATTCAATGAAATTTTTACACAATACTTCTATATGTACAGAAAAGTATTTATGAAAATCGTTTCAGTATTTCTGGCTCTACAGTTTAACCCTTTGAAGTCGGAATTTTTGCAAGCGTTATTATGGAGTTTCTTCTACGTTTTTGAAGTCAATAGCATAAAAACTGTTAATTATTATGAAGAATATTTTTTTGGACATCCTAGGTCATCCAAACTATTCTTGAGTTTAGATCCTTATGTCTATGGGTGTAACGGTAACTTCTTTCTAACTACGATTTGTAATCTATCATGTCCAGTAAGTCTTCTGAAAGTTTCAGTGATAATTTTCATCAACTAAACTTCAGTAAGGAAGCCCATAATATCCCAAAAATATATAGCAACGCTTATTGTCCCTCTAACTGCTTTAGTAAGTACGTTGGATTATGTAACACTACTTAACGTAGTGGCAAAAGCTATTATCACAAGTGTAGACCTGAATCTATGATCTCCGGATTACAGTAGTGTTGTTGATCTGGAATAACTCAAAACTATCTTGAAATGACTCAAGATATGCCAGGGGGATTACAGTTTAAAGTTCAATGTGAGCATAACTACTGTTACTATCAAAAGCTAAACTTCAGGATAGTTTGGACGTCCCTCAATGTCCCGAAGGGCAATAATATATAGTGGACTTTGGTCCACTATTACATTTGAACTATAGATGACGAAGATATCACCAAATCACTTTTCCATGTTTTACGAAAGTGACCCCAAACTTTTGACCGATACATCATATTGAGGGGTGACCCCAAACTTTTGGTCGATGACATCAAGGATTAATTTACTTAATAACTTTTTTTCTACATTTTTTAGCTAAGTTCTGTAAAAAGCACTTGAAAGCTAATAGAAAATGGGTTATATTACCGCTCTCATCTTAAAATTTGGTCGACCCAATTTCCAGCGACACTGCCGTAAGTTTAAATTTATTTTTTAGAAAATTTGACAACTTTGGGTTAAGTTTACACACAAATTTTTTTGAAAAATTTTCTTTTAAATCATGTTCAAAGTTTCTTTGACTTATTATCTTTTGAATGAAACCTAGAGTTTTGAAATCGGACGCAATTGGCGGAGATATGGGCCTAAAAAAAATGACATGTTTTTGAGGGGGTGACCCCAAACTTTTGAACGGGAGTGTACATTCATAAACACATGTCACTTCGCGAAACCCACGTGCTTTTGTTTTTGGCGGGAACATATTTTCTTATGTTTTGCCTTGCGACTGTCACTGCGGCGGTATACCTTGCGAGCGTACGACCGCCGCCAGACTCTAATAAAAGATAAGCGCGACAATATGTGCCTATAAAATGACATGTTCAGAGGGGGTGACGCTAAGGGTGGCCCCAAACTTTTGATCGGGAGTGTTCATAAGAAAAAGTAAAACTGCCCAGATAATTAATAACCAATATACATGTCCTTTCCCGCAAACTATTCTATCTTTCTTCCCTTTCTCCATTATAACCATTATAACAAACTAAGATATTTATAACTCATTGTGATATAATCATGTCCAAAATTCTTGGTGTTTTCAAAAAAAACTGTAACTCAATTATATCACATTATTTTATAAATGATGTTCCATATCTTATTGATTTGAGTCTTCAACATTCTCAAAATAATGTAACAAAATTGAATCATATATTGATACAAATTAGTAATCCTGAGGCTAAAATTCAAATCACATTTTTTATAATTTTGATCTGATGTATAAGTAAACAAGTTATTATCTTGAGTAGACCAGGATACTTTTTGTTACAATTTTAGTTATTTTGAAATCATCCTGCATCTATTTTATAACTGAAAGTTTTAGAAAAATATTATAACAACATAACACACTATGTTATAAGCTTGATATACTTTTCTAGTCGGGGTTGTTTCACTCTGCGTGGATATTTTTTTCTTGAAGGCCCAAAAGATCGTGCATTTGAAATTCTACAGGTGTCATATTTTCTGAGCAGTGCGAAAGTGGAATGTGGATGTAATGCTAAAATACGGCTTGTTTAAATGTTTTTAGTTTCCTGGGTGGCAACGGCTCCCACAATGCGCCAGGCAAATGAACAAACTAGGGGGGCCTTACGGAGGGACAATGCGGGGACTCCTGGAGGATTTAAAATTGGTTGGATCTTCAAACGGCTTCAATGCGTTCTATGACACTTACAGGGTGGTTTGAAGGGGGCTTCAAGGAGCATCAGGGAGTTTCACGTGGTTTTCCGAGATTTCGTGATAGTTGTAGAGGCGTATTATAGCATTGTAGAGAGGTTTAGATGGTAACGTTCCCCAACGTTCTTCAACGTTTCAGAGATTGGCAGGGGCGTTACAGGTAGATTCGAGAATGTTTGTGGACGTTTTCAAAGCTCTCAGGGGGTTCAGAGGGTATACAAAAGCGTTTCACTGCTATGGAAGGGTTTATATGGGCGTTTAAAAGAATCGCATGGGTATTCAGAGGGTTGCAGAGGCATTTCGAGGTCTTAGAAGAATTTAGGGGCTCCAGGGATTTCAGGGTTATTCAAGGAATTTGATGATGTATTAAACAGGTTCCAGAGTCTCTAAGGCATTTCTGAAAGAGATTGCATCCTTCATGAATGTTTCAAGACAATTTGAGGATGTTTTGGGAAGGATTTTGGAGGTTTTTGAAGGGCATTTCAGGGAGTCTCATAGGGCTTCAGAGGCATTTCAAAAGGGTTTCAGGGACTTTTTTACGAACGTTGCAAGAGGTTTCAGTGACGTTTCAAGAGGTCCCAGAGGGTTTCAGGAGATTTTCTGGGTACATCCCAGAAGCTCCCTAAATCTTTTGAACGCTGTTTTTTACCCCGCTGTTGGAGGAATACGCCAATTGATTGCACCGCGAACTCCTTGAAACGTACCTGAAACTTCCTGAAATTTCCGGAAGCACTGCCAAACGCACTCCGAAACCCCCAAGAAGCGTCTATGAAAATCCCCAGAGACCCCCTGTATTTTCCCGAGATACCTTGGATCGCTTCTGGAAGCCTTTGGAAGATCCAGGAAGCCCCTAAAACACCCTGAAGCCTTTAAGGCACTCTTGAAACTCTTGGAACCATTTCTGAACCCTCCTGAAATCCTAAAAATGGGACCCATGTTCAAGAACCTTACTTTCATAAAGGGATTTTTATCTAGGAAACCTTATGATCCCATTCCGTAGCGTAGGTAGACCATCTTACAATGGTGCGTTGCGGTGCAGGATCTCCCACACCAAACTTAGATCTTGCTACATATTTTCCTGTCTTAAGTAATCTGACAGTTATGGACCTTTCAAGATCTAAGTTTGGCACACTTTTTATGCATTTTCAGGAGGATTCAGGTAAATTTCATGTATGAATAAATGCTAACCAAATATAATCATAAATGTTTAGTTTTCAAATAACAAAAAGGTAAGAATGTTCTATCATATGATAAACAATCACACATATACATACATAGCGTATCATATATTGGGGAAGGGAGGGGCCACCAGAGCACGCGATTGAAACGAATTGGACAGGAACCTGCAACTGTCTCTTCCTTGTTGTTAACATTTCATGGATTCAGGGCGGGATCTTCGACCCCATCTATTGGGAGTATTCTGTAAATCGAGGGCTCGATTGTGCAGTTGTTCGTGATAACTTTCTTTTGGAAGGAGATTCTTTTCCCCTGACGCGGGTTTCACGCAAGTGTCTCTGCTTGCGGGTCCGCATAACCCTTTTTGGCCCTTCATACAGGAGTCATTCTCCTAATAACTGCGCAATCTTGATCAAATCTCTTTTCAGATTATTCCAGTGCCATAGGCAGATGCCTTGCTACAATAAATGGTAGAACAAAATCATCATCTTCATCAGGGAACCTTGTGAACCTTGCTACTTTCTTTAAAAATGAAATGGCAAACTAGCGTGTCATGCCTTGAGCATGTACGCTTGTCAACAAATGGTTGGAAATCCCAACAGGAAATACGTTTATTGTTCGGTTTATTTACCGCATGATGAATCATCCCCTACGGATGCTTCAAAAGGCCTTCCACTTATTGTTAACAGTGATGCTAACGCTCGCCATATCATCTGTGGCAGCTCGGAGCTTAACTTGGAGGGCTCCAGTTTGAATACTTGGATTACTAAACATGGGAAACCGCCCAACCTTTAAAGTATCTACTAGAGTGAATATGTTTGAAGAAGTTTGCCCTCTACAATATGTAAAGACCCTTCGTGGAACTCTGATCTGGCGAAGCTCAGGAAACAATGTAGAAAGAGTTGAAGCAGACGAAGTTTGGCTGGATCGGAAGCTTTCAGGTCAGATCGCAAGACTTACCAGAAAGCTTTTCGGTCTGCTAAACGATTCCGCTAAAAAAAAAATGAAATCAGTCGGTCGAACAAAATCCTTTCAAAATCTAAGGATTTTCAAGTGAACGAATTCGTTTGCCAAATGGCGAATTCATTTCCTCTGATGAAGAAGTTCTGAAATGCTTATTCAGTACACAGTTACCCGGATGTGTGGATATTACATCTTTGGATGAACCTTGTAGTTATGATCGGAGTATTCTAACTTTCGATTGAGGGAACACTAAATAGTTTGGCTCCTTTCAAATATCCTGGAGCAGATGGGATATATCTTGGCGAATTGATTATTTGAAAAATGTTTTGAAAAAACTACTTGTTTGTAGTTTTGCTAAAAAAAGACTTGGACAGCGTCTTCAGGGGCTGTACAGACGTGAACGAAATTTAACACTAGACAACGGACACATGGATCATGGTCCCAGTGGATACGGAGACGAAACTATTCTCGCGAAAAGTTTCATCACCCGGAGTGGGAATCTAACCCTCACCCCATAACATGGTGCGATTAGAAGCTCGGTGACTCTAACCGCACGGCTACGAGGCTCCAATTTGACCTCTTTTCTTCTGAAATGCTTAGAACGCATGGATCATCACATCCGTAATTTTCATCTGGCCAACGTGCCTCTTCATGTGAATCAACATGCTTACCAATCCAGAAAGTCCACTGTTGTCCACAAAAGGTTGTTTACGATATCGAGAAGGCATTCGCTCAAAAGTAATCCTACTTGAGTGTTTTCTTAGATATCGCCTTAATATTGCCTTTAAGGACAGACTTGTTAGAATCCCAAAATGGCCACCACAATGGCCGACGTTGGCACCTACTCACGATTTCTAAAGCACAAATCTCTTCGTAAACAAAACCAGCGTACCTGAGCTTCTTATTTTAAGCTTATTACAAGTGAGCAAGAGCAGAATAATAAATTGCACTGTTGTTTGAAGCTTGCTTCTTAAGATTTGTGCGTTTGAAATTCTGATGCACTATTGAAGCGGGATTTCTAGACGTTTGTCCTTAACAACGTACCCTTCGATGCCATATATAGCTTTAAAACAGACAACATTCCATTTATCACGAGTATCCTATATTTTGCACCGTCGCGGTTGCCATTTTTTGTCATTCATCCTAAAATGGTGACTGTGAGAGTGCAGAATATGATGCATATGGAAAACATAATTGGTAACATTTTTAGATGTCATTTTATGCCATTTAAATACCGCAAATCAAACAACAAATATCAGTTTTTTTTTGGAAAAAATCCTATCAATGCATCGAAAAGCAAAATAATTGCAGTCTTTACTGAAATCTCCCAGAACGACATCACAATTTTACTTTCAAAATTTCAAAGATTATTGCATACAGATTTAAAAGATTATTATTTTATGTAGCATGCCCACAGATACTACATGTTTTATTCAGTTCCCTCCGCAGGCATGGAATGACCACAAACCAAAAAACCTATAAACGATAATAACCCACCCGAAAAATAGGACACCAGAATGTTAGACACCGAAGAAAAACACAACAGTAAATTTAGTAACAACAATCGTATCCGGTTGACATTTTACCACATCAGTAACATCCAGTAGAGGTAGCAGCAGCATTAGCTAGTTAGGCGACAACCAACGGTAGGTAATAGTTTTCCCATTCGAGCTTTTGTCATTTGACAACGGTGCGGTAGCAGTACATTTGAGAATAGAAACAGGAAGCAAGTGCGGTGTGGCTTAATTCTAGGAGAGAACGATGCAGTGAACGCAGGTAGGGCTCTGCCAGTCGATGTAGGTAATTGAATTTGAAAGATGTTGAAAATGTCCTGTTGGGTGGCATTTCTGGAATTTTGTTGGAACATTTTCAACACCCTTCGGAAATGCTAGATACACCCAAAGTTGTCTATGTAGATGCTTTTTTGGAGTTCAAACTGTTCAAACTGAGAATTCCAACTAGGTAATAATGCATTAAACATCAATAATTACAAATCGAAATATGAAATAATCCAAATTTGAACAATGAAAAACAAGAAATAAAAAAATTCATTCTTGTAACATACAAAAACGTGAGAGGATAAGTAAAAGTAAATACAAAGGAATGACTTAAAACAAATAGCGAAAATAAAGCTTAAAAAACAAAAAATAATGAAATAGCAGTAGAAAAAAATAAGGAAATTGAGATACAAATTATTAATTTGAATTCACAACACTATAAGATTAAATATGTAAACAAAAACTACACAAAGTCTCGTTTGGGTGTATCGAATATTAGTGACAGAGTAAAATATGCAAAAGTTGTACTATTTACCGTTTGATGTTTGGTTTCCGAAACTGTAAGTTGGTTGGTTGGTGGTGCTGGTGGAGGCATTGGTGATGTTGATGGTCAGTCCCACAAAGTACAAACGTACTGCACATCCCACCTCTCGGGGGCACAGTTTGCATACGTAAAAACGTACACCGGTCAAATGGGAAAAGTCACGTTGAATCAAAAGGTTTTCCTTATACACATACATACAAGTAACAGAATGTGGAATGATGGGGGTGCAAATTAGGTAGGTACTCTATCCGGAAGTTGGTTGGTTCGTTTGTCCAAATTTTGCTCGCTCGTTGACCTCACTTGCACAGTTGCCGTACGTCGTGCGAGCCTTCCTCGATCAGTTTGTGGTGGACGTTGCTCAAGGCCTGAGCGTTTGTGCGAATTTTCCGAATGGTTTATGGGTCGGTGCATGGATGAATCCGGAACAAAATTTTGAACATTACTAGTTAGAACAGTAGCTGGAAAAGTTTTCGAACCCATCACCGAAATGCAGAGGATTGATTTGAAAAGTACCAGTAGAAAGCGTGTATAGTTTGTTTTGAGCACTAATACGACATGTGTTAACAATTCAACTGGGAAGCCAATCGAAGATATTCATCAGCTTGAGGGTTCAACTACTCAACCCGTCTAAGATGTTAAGTTTGGTGTACCACGATGGCGTTCAGAGAGCTGGGTCATATTGACCTCAACATCTTAAAAATTATACTTTGTATAAGAAAGTTTTTATCTATACTTTTAATAAGTGATTGACATTACTTTGGATAAAGAATACTGTACTTCTCTAATCGAAAGTATTTCAGAAAAAAAAATGAACTCTATAAGGAATAATAGAAGAAAATCCAATGGAAAGATCAAAAGGACATTTTTGAGAAATAAATATCTCCTGAGAGAAGGACTTTCGATTGTAATCTCAGAAGAAATATGTGGAGGAATAGGACAGATCGGTGAAGTACTAGATTTGTAGTAATGAGCAGAATTTTAGTATGGTGAGAAGGTCAATTCTCCGTTTCTGCGATGATAAGTTGCAAAAAGCGTGGGTATTATAGTTCCTTGCATAATTTGATGTTGTTTGAGCAGAACTTTGGGCAACAGTGTTGTTGTTTTCTCCATTTCTTTCAACATAAACAACATAGTTATCCAAAGTTTTGCTCAAACAACATCAAATTATGCAAGGAATCATAATACTCCCGCTTTTTGTACCTTTTCATTGCAGACCACCATACAAAAAATCAGCTCACCATACAAAAATTCAGCACATTACTACAAATCTAGTACTACACGGAACGTGCCCCATTACAGTAGGATCTGCTTGGGAGATCGCGAGAACCTATATCTTAGTCTACAAATCTCAGAACAAAATTTTCGGAGACATTTCAAAAGAAAAAAGAGAAAAAAGATCATGAAGAATGCCAAAAAAATTAACTATACAAATTCCATGAAGAATCAGAGAGGGACCTCCTACAGGAGTTGCAGAAGAAATTCTTAAAGAAAAATTTTACATAAAAATAGAAAGAATACAATTGAAATCTAGGGAGAACTTCTTGGGAAATTTCTGACCGATTGTCTGCAAGACTCCCAGAAAAAAAAATCAGAATAAAAAACAAAGAACTCATTTACCAAGTTCTGCTAGAATTTTGTAGAATTCCTACCGGACTTCTAGTGACATTAAAGGGACATTTCAATAGTATTTTAGGCACTAAGAGGAGGCATTATCGATAAGCAAATCTGAAATCACAGTGGAGATGTTTTGAAAGAATTCTAAAATTTCATTTTTTAAATTCATATAACAACACAAAAAGGGAAAGGTTGAAACTTTTTTTTTGTAAAATATGAGAATGATGTCTGGAAGGATTCCTAAAATTATTTTTCATGAGTAGTAACTTGGAGTAATTTCAAACTAATCTTTCAGAATTCATAATAAACTTTTGAAAAACAAAAAAAAAATATGAAGATTTTACTATGTTTTGTTAGCCAATTAACCGTTTAACAACTTGTTTAGGTAAAAAGAAAATCGAGTTATATACTGTTCCTTTTAATTCCACTAAGAATTTGCATCCTTTGACAGATACGTATTTCGACCTCAACTGTGAGGTCGTCTTCAGTGTGACTCGACTGAAAAGATCCATCGCATTCGACACGTTTTATACACCTTAGGTAAACATTTTTAGGTAACTCAATCTAGATAGTTTTTTTTTCCTCAAGGAGTTCTGGCATCCCTCAAGAAGTTACATCTGGGATTTCTCCTGAAATTCCTTCTGGAGCCCTGGGAAATGAGCTTCTAAAAGAACTGGAATGAGCTTCTGAAATTTTGGAGGAATTCCAAAAGGAATTTCTGAAAAAAAAAAAGAAATTCCATAAGGAATACCAGAAGAAGGTTCAGGAAAATCCCTAGAACAAAATTGGTTGGGAAATCTCAGAATACTGTGCTGGAAGAATCGGAGAAGACATTTTTGTAGGGATTCCAGATAGAATTTCCTAAGAAAATCTCAGAACGATCTCCATGGTGCAGAAGAAATTTCTGGATTGATTCTAGAAGAAATTTCATATACAATCTTAAAAGGATCTACAAGGATTTCTGCCGTAAATCCTTTCCTTCAGTAGTTCTTTGTGAGGCTTATTTCCAGGAATTGCTTCTGGAATTCCTACAAATGTTTATTCTGGGTTTCATTAAGATGGACCTTCTGAAGCTTCTTAAAAGGTTTTTTTTCTGGGGTTTTCCAAGATTGTTCTGTGCTATTTTGCCTAGAGTTTCTTCTGATACATTTTCAGGAATTTCTTCTGAAATTATTGGATTTTTTCCTTCTGATACCGTCAGTGTACCAGTAGCCGCTCGTGTTCCAATAGCCGCTCACTGTCATGAAAATGATGTTTATTGGCATAAATACGTACCATTGTCTTCATCCGTATATAATCCGGCACGCATATTTTAAATATCCGTTGAAAAAAGATTGTATTTGTAAAGGGAACCTTGTTTTCTATGTTCGTGAGCGGCTATTGGAACATGTGCAGCTACTTGTACACTGAGGATAATTCTGAGGAAGTTACTTTTGAGTTTTAGAATAATCTACCTACTGGAAGAACTCACAAAGGATCTACTGGAGGAATCTCAGAAAAAAATACAAAAACGATCTCCTTGAGAAATACATTTCTTCGGAGAGCAATATGTGGTGAAGTGGCAGAAGTATTTTTAAGTCATTGTGAAATCTCAAAATAAAACTTTTGTAGAAATTCAAAATGAAATATCGCTATGAATCTCAGAAATAAATCTGGAAAAATAGAAGCATAATCAGTGAGAAAGCCGAAAGGAACTACCAGAGGAACTCCAGACGGATTTCCTAGAGTGAAAGAAAATCCTTCAGGGATTTTAGAAGGAACGCTTTGAAAAATCAGAGAGGGATCATTTTTGCAAGAGTTCTGGAAGAATAATCTGAAGGAATTAAAGAAGGAATTCCTAAAAAAACTTAGAAGAAATTCTAGAAAGAATACCAAAAGAAAATCCAGTGCAGGGCTTGGACGAGGAATACCAGAAAAAAATCTAGGAGGAATATCAGAATAAAATTTATTGGAAAGCCCAGAACGATTTCATTGAGAAATATGTTTCACCTGAGAGAAGAGCCTTCGGTTGGAATCCCATACCAAATATGTGGAGGAATTATAGATGGATCACCTTGAAAAACAAAACTGTTTGGTGAATCTCAGAAGAGAATCCCAAGAAATAGAAGAAAGACCAGAGGAATGCATAATGAAACTACTAGACAAACTCAAGGCAGGTCTCCAACAGTAGAAAAAACTTCCGAAGATCTGGAAACCGTTCCACGTTACATTGGTTTTTGCCTGATTTTTTAGGGGGAGCTTCTTGTATATAGTTTTGAACAATAATTTGGTAATTTTGGGACACTGGGACACTATAGAAATTATTAACGTCCTGCACTACACTAGACGATAGACTGAAGATGTTAACAAGAACAAGAAGATGTAACGAGGAACGGTTGACAGCTATCCCCTTGAAAAAGGCCCAATAAAAGAGCCAAACGTCGGACAAAGCAAAATACACCGTTTGAATAGTCCAAGACTGACAAAGCCAGATATTCGGAAGTAACAGATTTCCAGGCGCACCTATCCAGCAGAGTAGAAAAAACTTTATGAAGAAACTTCTTGAGAGATAGAATGCTTTGAAGAGTCAAAAAGGGGCTAATTAAGGAGGTCCAGAAGAAGAAAAAAGTTTAAGAATTCTTAAAAAATCCAGAAGTAATATAGTTGAAATCTCAGCGGGATACTTATGGAGGAGAAATTCAGACAGATCGTCTCATTTTTTGATCATTTTATGATTTCCAGAGATTCTTTCAGAAAATCATTCACGGATTCCAGGCTTGCAAGCAGCGTTTTATTTATAATTTAGTTTTTTTTAGAAATTTCTCCAAGGATTTCTTGAAAAAAATCGAATACTTCTTTAAATATATGATCAACCCTCTCCCAACTATGGCACACTTTTTGTATGAGATCTTCTCTGAAATTTTTGTATGGGTTATCACACTTTCCTGAAGCCTCTCCCTCCTCGAAGCGTGGCGCAATTTTTGGACGTTTTCCATTCAAAAATAACTCCAAGAATTCTATTTACAAAGTAATCCGAGAATTATTTAAGGATCTCCACCATCGGTGGCTTCGATTTTTTCAGGGCTTCTTCAAGAAATGTTTCTTTATGGAATGTCTCCAGGAAGTTCTCCAAAGGTTCTATTATGGTTTTTTTTTGTGATTCCAGAAATTCATGTAAAGATTCCTGCATGAGTATCTCCGAGTAGTCCTCCATGTATTTCACCATAAATTCCATCTGAATTTCTTCCTTTAGAGATTGCTCCAGCTATTCTTTCAGCTCCACATATTTCGACATAAGTATTTTATGAAATTACAAGAAACATATTGAAGTAATTTGTCAAGGGTTAGCTGAAGGAATTTCTTAAATAATGTTTGAAAATTTGCTGGAAACATTTCAGAAACATTTGTTCAGGTATTTCCTACCTGAAAAAACTCCTTGAGATGGCTTTGAAGGAATTTCTAGACGAACTTAATGAAAAACTTTCGGAAAAATTTAAGGAAAATATTATGGAGAGGTTTCTGAGAAAATCTCTGAAAGGATTTCACGAGGGCATTCTTGGGGAATTTCTGAATTAAATCTCGAAGAAGTTTCTGAAATCCTTGAAAATTCTTAAATTTCTGAAGGATTTCCTGTAGGATGGTTTGGAATAAACCCTGAAAGAGCTCCTGGAGATGCTTCTGGAAAAACTCTTGAAAGAATTTCTTGCAAAATGTCTGAAAGGCATTAGTGGATAAAAATCCCGGACTCAATTTTCCTAGATGAATTTTTGAGGCAAATTTAAATCAAATGGAAGAATTCTTGATGGAACCATCAGAAGAAATTTAGAAAAAAAAATATTTTAAAGGAATTTCTGAAGTAATGCTTAGCAAACTGGAGAATTCTGTGCAGTTGTCCCAAAACAAATTTCTTGAGATATTCGTGGAGAAACGCAAGAAATAAATTCTGAAGTGATTTCTAAAGGAGTTCCTGAAACTCTGAAGAAGGGTGCCGGAAAAATTGCTGCAAAAAAACCCCAGAAGAAAAGTTTTTGTAAATCTCAAGAGAAGTTTACGATCCAACCCCCGAACCCCTGAATATCTGAGAATTTACTGGAAGGCCCCTTGGATGCCAAATTTCTTGAGAATTACTAAATACTTAAACAAATTAGTCTGTATTTATGTTTTTTAAGGAATAGCAGTAGCAGTTCACTAAAAATAAAATTCTCGCCAATTACGCCACCGCCGAATAGGGTGTACGGCGTGACGCCAGCGTCGCCACCGCCGCTGCATAAAATTAATATATGTAAACGCCGCCGCCGATGAAATCTGATCGGCACACACATCTAATTTGCAGGACTCCCAGTAGGAATTTCTGAAAAAACAACACAAACAAACTAAGAGGAAAACCAGAAGATAATATGGGAGAAACCCCAGAAAAAACTCTTGCAGAGTTTCAAAAGGATCTCCTGGAACTCATGGAAGAAATACCTGTAGGGATCCCAGAAGGAATTCCTGGAAAAAATCACTGAAGGAATAGCAAAATACAGACCAGCAAAAAATCCAAGAGAGATTCATGGAGGAACTTCTTAAGAAATCATAGAAAAATCTACTGGAAGGCTGGAGAAATATATTAACAAAAATCAAGTGAGAAATCATAGTAAAATTCTTCAAGAAGTTTCAGGAGAACACATATAGATTATCACGCTTGAGAGAGAAATGAAAGAGCATTTTTAGAATTACTATAAAAAGAGAAGAACGAGTATTTTTTGAGAAAAAATGGCTGCAATTCCTGGAAGAGGAAACAGTGAGTGTGTATGCGGCTAGATTCAGTAGATCCTGGGAGTTTGTTGTTCAACGCAAACTGCAGACAGTGAGCGTGGGTGCGACTGAGATCGGAAGATTCCTTGCGGGAGGTACATTGTTTGATGTGAAAAGTAAACAGTGAGGATGTCCGAGGCGAGATTCAGAAAATTCCTTGCCAGAAGTACGTTTTTCGGCGTGAAAAGTAAACAGCGCGCATGGGCGTGGTTAGATACGGAAGATTCCTTGCCGGAAGTACATCGTTCAGCACGAAAAATGAAACTGAGAGAGTGTGTGCGGCTGTGTTAGGCAGGCTTATTGCCGGGACTACGCTATTCGGTGCGATATGTAAACAATAAGTATGTGTACGGCTAGATTCAGAAGATTGCTTGCCGGGAGTACGTTGCTCTGTGCGAAAAGTAAAAATGAGAGTATGTACAGCTATATTCAGAAGATTCCTCCCCGAGATTGTATTGTTCAACGCAAAAAGTAAGCAGTAAACGTATTCGCTGCTGGATTAAAAAGATTCCTTATCGGGAGTTACATGTTTGGTCCGAAATGTTAACAGTGAGCGTGTGTACAGCTGAATGCGGTAGATTCTTGCAGGGAGTACGCTGTTGCAGCTAGATTCGGAAGATTCCTTCTCGGAAGAAAACCAAAAGTGAGAGTGTGTGCGGTTAGCTTTGGAAGACTCATTTACAGGATTACGCTTTTCGGCGCGAGAGTTAGAGTGTGTGCAGCTATATTCAGGAGATTCCTTTCTCAGATTTTTATTCGACTTAAAAAGTAAACAGTGAGCGTGTGCCCGACTATTGCTATTTTGAAAGTACGTTTTTGGGCGTCGTAAATGAACATTGATCGAAAAGTGAAGTCAATGTGCCGCAGTTGCCAGCAAATGAAAGAATTGTTACGAGTGCAAGATGAGATAAATCAAGACGTGAGACGGAATTTGGTGAGATCATTCTGATTAATTATGTGTACACTTTATAATTATATGACCAAACATCTTTCGAATGTTGCAGGCCTCCATGCTTTTCGATGATAGAACAAATAAAATTAGAAAGCTTGCAAGGACTTGATCTATGTTATTGTTACTATCTACAAAATCTAATGCACGTTTTTGACACTCCATCTAAGATTTGTACAAATATTCATGGTATGCTATCAGCCGCAACTCATAGAAGAGTTTACGGATATTTTTTTATTTTATCCTGGAAATATAATTTGTACAAGTAGACAAGTTTCTTAAAACTTGGATGAAGCATGCTCGTATAGGGCGAGAGAGAATTATTGTGAGAATGTTTAGAAGAGTTTTTGGAAAAAAAAAACTCTAAGATGTATTGCCAATAAGATTTTTATAAAAACTAATTTTTAGAAAGTATTCTGAGGAATTATTGTAAAATTTTACAAGTTTTTTTTTTGGAATTTCTAATATTAAATGTTGATAGAGCTATAGTGACTCAATTCTTGGAAAAGATGTTCTTGTGAGCATCTATAAAGCTTGTACTAAAAACTAAAAACAGTCAGTGCTAATAGAGCATACATTTGTGAATTTTTTTCAGGATTAAATTTTTTGGTACTCCGATACAGTTGAATACATCATGTTACATATAAGCAAAAAATAAAATATAATGAAGTAAAACAATAGAACCTAAAGTGCGCCTACCAATACCACCACCAGCAGCATGAGGATTTCCAGATCATTAGAAATAGAAGAGACACCTCAACCGAACAGTAAATAGAGCCCACTGAACATCGAAAAGAAACCCCTCCAACTTACCTTAAAATACTTCACAGTCTTAACGCGCAGTTCCAGCGTGGCATCCTCGTCGCATATCATGATCGTATGCGGATGCTGCTGGAAGGCACTAACCGTCCACATGTGGTTCACCCCCTCCTCGATTGCCTTATACAGTGCAAAAGCCTTGTGTGCCCCAATGATCAGAATCATCACCTCTCGGGCATCCATTACGGTTCCGACCCCGACCGTCAGTGCCTGCTTCGGTACCTTATTGATATCGTTTCCGAAAAACCGTGCATTCGCTTCCAGTGTGTCCTGTGCCAGTGTTTTCACTCGAGTCCGCGACACCAAACTGGATCCCGGTTCGTTGAACGCTATATGACCGTCGGGCCCTATCCCGCCGATGAACAACTCGATTCCTCCGGCAAGCTTGATCTTGTCCTCGAACGCATTGCACTCTGCCACCAAATCCGGTGCGTTCCCGTCCAGGATGTGCACATTGACCGGATCGATGTCGATATGTTTGAAAAAGTTGTGCCACATGAAGTAGTGGTAGCTCTCCGGATGGTCCCGCGGCAAGTCCACGTATTCGTCCATGTTGAAGGTTTTCACGTACTTGAAGGAGATTTTGCCTTCCTGGTGGAATTTTATTAGATTCCGGTACAATCCTAGCGGGGTGGATCCCGTCGGGAGGCCCAGTGTGAAGAACCGGTCCGGGCCCGGTTTAAAGTCGTTGATACGCTTCATGACGTACTTGGCCGACCATTCGCCAACGTAGTCGGCCGTGTCCAGGATGATGAGCCGCATGGTTGTTCTGGAATGGAACGTGATAAGGTATACTATGAATTTCCATTCTTGTAAGTTTTGGGGCTGATAACATTGTTTGACAATAAAGAGTTATAATAATAAAAGGTGCCGCTAAAGTCTAAACTTCAAGATTGCAAACAGAACTCTGAAATTCTCAACAACAACAGTTCTATCTTGTAGTAAATATTTAGCAGGCCCGTATCCAATACTTATGCTTAGGGGATTCATTAAACAGATTAAATGACTGCGTAAGCCATGATTATTGAAATGTTTCATGAAATTGCGAATGCAATGATCCAAGATTGCCTTGGTTATCCCGACGTTTAACCTAGATAATAATTAATCAGTGGTTTACGCTATTAAGTGAATCCGCTTACTATATAATTATTACTTATATTCCCAAATGGTCGGCGTTCAGTCAGAGTGGACTACGCGATTTTTCGGGCAGGTAAAGATAAGCTGAGGAATTCGTTAAACCTAATCTTTTTGACGTTATTTTGATGCAGATGTGTTATTATTACATAAATGAATAATAGTATTTCTGAAAATAATGCCAGGGATTTGAAATTTCAAGTGCTAGCAGGACATTTTCTCGAAATCATTGAAAAACAGATGATCCGGTCTGACTGACCGCCGACCAAATTTCCTTTTGGATGAAGTTTCAGGGACTGGGAGTTACTATATAATCAGAACAAATGATAAAGTCCTAACACTTTGTGATACCCATTGTGAGCAATGCATGTGGTATGATATGCCTCTTGGAAAACGTAAACTATCACTCCACTCAAAGATTGTCAGCACTTTTCTCTCTGTTAGAGCTTGTTATCATCACTTAGTCTAGCACATTGTTTGAACTTCACTTATCAAACAAGTGGTATATCTAGCTTCTGTTTGCTACCGCTTCTTCCATCCACCTCCAAACCAAACAATACGCACCTTTAATGTACTACTCTATTCAAGTTATTATAATACTGCACACGACGGCTGTGTGTTACCTACTCGGATGCTAATCACGACTGATTCCAATAAGTAACGAACGAAAAGCAACCCCACATTGGTCATCTGTCAGCCAGTATAGTTTAGCTCGCGCAACAATGCCGTTTCAAACAAGGCAAGTGGTTGCTCTCTGCAGCGCAGCGTCGCTGCACTCATACCATTAGCAGCGTGCCCGTCCGGCAATCATTTGTTCCTGCAAACAAGAGCGAACCTTATCGTCCAGTGACTCCTCCGACGGACGACTATGGGTGGACTTGACGCGGACACCATCGCGATGGTATCGCTCCGCTAGCCAACCACTCGCACTCACCGAGCAGTGAAGTCGTACGCGCGAGACCCGAATTAATGCTTAAAGTGGTCAAAGATTTGGCCAAAAGTTGTGAACATAAAATTCTCATATTGCTTAATTGATATTGCCCGATGCTTTCTCAAAACAGGCACACCATTAAATAACAAGCGATGAGCGATACACTTTTGACCACCTTTTGCATAACAGGCGACCATTGTGTGATGGGATTCGTCAGTAATGCTTATTAGGAAGTGTTGTTCAAACCATTTGGGATAACCGATATAAAATGAATCTTTATGAAAAACATCTTGGCATCACAAGACGGAATAAATCCAGCTTTTCAACTTCAAGAAGTGATCAACGAGCACTTCTTCAAGGTTTAAGTTTTAACTTAGAGCTTTTTGACAAAGCTCCTATAAAGCATTTGTATATCGAATTATAAGCATAAGACTTTTGAGCCCAAAACTAAACAAAATGAAATACACATGGAAAACACATAAACGTTAGTGTTCTCAAATATACATAGGAGTCTACCAAAACTTCTCACTCGATACTCGAGGTGCATTCTACCCCACTCTCCTGTATGCGTCACTCTTTTTGCGATAGTGTGCTGTGGGTAGCTAAACAATAAAGTACGCTTCGAGCGATTGAGCTTGTTTGCAAATTTGTAGGTCAATGCCAATTTGGCAAATGCTTAAGTATATGGACGTTATCGCGCACTCACTGATGGTGGAATGGTTTTGTTGTTATGACGAATGTTTGGATTCGTTAGGCCAATCGTCGTCTGTTCGTATTTGTATGGTGTTATGGTATAGCGTGCGTTGAAGAACAGCGTTAAGTTAAGTAGCCTTCAGAAGCGAAGAGCTCACATGCATTTTTACTTAAAAGAATCCATCACGATAAAATAGGAAGACGACTAAGAATTCTACTAACTCATAGGGTATTGGCTTGGGTATTGGTTCCCTTATTAAGTATGTGGCTCCCATTTTCATCCTACGAAAAATAAAGGACTGAAGCGCTGTTTGTTTTGTATCTTATTATTGTATTTTTTGTTGGAAGTGAGCACCCATGAAAACAAAAAGAATGGTTTACTAGACATATATAAGTGAATCAACATGCCTATTTCTCTCTGTTTCTCTATTTTTAGCTCTAACTCACGCTCTGTTCTAAAACTCTTTCTTCCTTTATCGATATCTTTCAAAATCTTCAAAAACTACGTAACGCAACTCAAGGAGGGAATGAGTCTACAGCAGCGTTACGATTCATATTATTCTAAAATGTTCAATACAAATGATTTTCTAAAACAGTCCCGGTAGAAATCCCTAGAGAAACCCCGGGAGCTTTCCCTACAGGAATCTTGGGAGGAATATCTCGAAAAATCCTGAGAGGAATGCCGGTTGGAAGTTCAGCAAGAATCCTAGAAACAATCACAGAAGAAATCCCGGGAGGAATCCTAAGAGGATTCCCAAGAAGAATTCCTGAAAAAAATCCAGAGAAGAATCTTCGATGGAATACCAGCAGCAATCCGTGTATTAAAAGAATCCCACTAGGATTGTCTGTGGATAACATAGCAGAAAGCTTTGAAAGAATACCAGGAGGAATCCCTGAAGAAATGACGGCTAGAAAACCGGAAAGAATCCTTCCAGGTTTTTCTAAAACAATCACGGCAGAAATCCCTAAAGTAATTACTGAAGGAATCCCGTAGAAAATACCTAATTGAATATTTAGAGAAATCACGGCGGGAACCCCAGCAGGAGTCACGGTTGGAAGCTGGAAAGGAATCCCAGAAAAAAACCATTAAAGGCATCCCGGAAGGAATTATAAAAGAAATCTTTGAAAATACTCGGAAAGATTTTTTGAAGGAATGTCATTAGGAGTTCCGGCACGAATACCCAAAAGAATGCTTCCAGGATTGTCTGAAGAAATCTCGGCAGAAATCCATATCCTTTTATATTGCTTGTCTGAAGGAATCTTTGAAGAAATCACAGCGGAAACCTCTAGAGGGATCGTTTACGAAATCCTGGAAGGAATCTTTAAAAAAAAATCCAGCAGGAATCCCTGAAGTAATACCGACTGGCCCTGAATACCCAAAAGAATCCTTTCAGGATGTTTTTAAAGCAATTCCTGCAGAACTCCCTCAAAACATCCCAGGAGGAACCCCTACAGTAATTCCAGAAGGAACATCTAGGGTCTCCAGCTAGCCTAGTTGTTAAGTTATGGATCACCCATCCGTAGACGGTTCCGTAAAACTACACTCTGTCCTACTGCTATAAGACCACCCCCAACTTGTTTCAAGTCAACTATAATAATAACAATTTAGGGTCAATGTGCGTATAATTGTATAATGCTTTACAAGTTACTTTTTGGTTTAAATTTATTTTGATTAAAAGTTCCTTCTTTTACTTTTGTAATAAGACTTTATATTTTCGTGGTGTCCAGTTTCTATAAGACCATTTCAAATATTACACATTTTCATTAAGTAAAACTTGTAAAAATCAACATATCGTAAGTTCAATAATCCATAGCTTTGCCATTTCAATTAATGACTTGAAAAATTCGATTTGGCATACTGTTTACTAAATTGGTTAGAACAGATTTCTCAATTTTGTCCCATTCTGTTGTTATAGCAGATTTCAGCTCATCAACGGTGACATATTGCTTTCCTTCAGTATAAAACCTACGAACCAAGATCCCCTAAAGGTTTTCGACTGGATTTAGGCCAGTCGAGTAAATCGAATTTTTGGTCCCTGAACCATTGCTTCGTTTCGTTGTTAGTATGAATAGTGGATAATGCCTTTTGGAATGTAGACTTCTTCCACAAAAAAGGGAGAAGATTTTCTTCAAGAATACTGAAGTAGTCCTTATTATTCATTTTGAAAGACGTGATCTATCTTCAGCTTTCCGATTGCACAAAAGCCTGCCTACACCATGCATGTGCCCAAGGATGGAAGAAAATCACTTCAAGCGATAAATGATACAGGATACGAATAATCCAAGGTAGCCTTGTTCTTGAAGTAGCATGATGCCGACGCCTCACACCGTGCTCGTATCACAGAGACAATCAAAGCATCTGATGCACGCTTTATCGCGTGATGACCCGTTATCGGATCATGTTACAAGTCGTGATAAATTTTATTCATTACACTGTATGTCACTTATGCACCCGTAAACCGATTTCATGATTCGAAATAATACATTCATAAGCATATCGGGAAGTTAAAGCAGCAAGAATGTTCAAAAAATGAATGAAATCACAAATTTATCATTTCGACTTCATGATAACGATCGCATCGCGCCCGCACATGCCGAGCGAATCATTCTTCTCGGACCGTAGTTTGTTATGACGCTTGACGACAAAATGTTATCGTTGTTGCTATGATCGCGCGATGCCGTTCAACCGCGATATTTACATTCGAAATCTGATCATGATCACTAGATTTCCATCCTTGCATGTGCCACCACCGAAGTTCCGAGGAAAAAAAAGTTCTTCCTTCCCTAAATCCGCCAGTATCCATTAAAGCCGCCCGGAACATTCAGGTTGAACTTCTTTTCGTCGCTGAAGATTGTCTAAAAAAAATTTAAAACAATCTAGAATATTTTACAAGTTTCAGAGTTATATTGGAATATTGAAGGTTTCAAAAAGCAACATTCAACAAAAGCTTACCAAATGCAAATTCCACTGCCGATTCATGTGAGTTTTTGAAAAACTCAGCGGTTTTTCAACATGAAAAGAAGACGAGCTTGGTGGTCTAGTGGCTACCGCTTCTGATTCATATGCAGAAGGTCCTGGGTTCAATCCCTGGCTCGTCCCTTTCCTCCTACTTTGTATCTATCTACTTTCTCTCTCACTCTCTCTCTCCTACATATACATCTCATGTATATTCGTATGTTCGTAGCGATCGCTAGAACCAGAAACGGATTGAAAAAAAGCCGTTTCCCTTCCTTCCAACTTTCATCACAGCACAGTGTCAATCTATCATACAGGGTGTTTGCTTCCTGGTTGTACATATTTTAAGGGTAGATAGAGGACCTCGAGCCATGAAAAAGTGTCCAAGGAACATGGGGTCGGAAGTCACTGCTAAGTGAGTTATTCAAAATTCGATGTTTTTAAAAAGGCCCAAATTCAAAAACTTCTAACTCAGCGATCTTTTAACGGAATACAAAAATTTTTTTACGAATCAAAAGCTTGAACCTTTGAGATTTTATGCTTCTTAGACGTAAACTTGATAAAAAGTAGTTTTCATTCATAAATTCTAAAATGTTTGTGGCAGAAGCCAAAAAAACAGTTACTTTTTGTGCTATTTTTGATGTTATTTAAATGGAAATGACGTTTTTTGAAAAAATGTTCTTCTACAAAAGATTGTTTATTTAATTATCTAGAAAACCTTCTTTGTGACCAACATTGTATGATTTGTAGTTTGGTCACAATAATCAATTCAAAGTTATGTAAAAAACTCATCGAATTGCGGAAAACATCGCCCCGATTGCATTGAACCGTGCTTTGGCAGCACTTCCCGTTTGGTGCTTGCTCGCACTCTCCCCAAAAGCAGGCAAGAGAATCGAGGGCCAACTCGCACACCACTCGGACGGTTGGCACACGACCGACCAACTCGCTCAGATTGGTGCTGTGTATGGTCATGTGTGACCAACATTACATCAATCTGAGCGAGTTGGTTGTCCGTGTGGAAAGTTGAAGTAGCATGTGAGCTGCTCAACGTCTTTGTTATTGTAGATGCAATCAATACGCGCGTGGTTTAGAAAATCGCATCGATCCTCCGCTCATAAGGAGACGACGACGCGGTGGTTATTTGTCAAAGAACGTGCGTACAAGATTAATTGTAGCCGCAGCGATATCAATGTTGGCTGCTGAGCGAGGAGAGCAGATGAGAAACGAGCTACGGCGGGGTGTTTAAATCCTTCGCTGATTGTTTATTCCTTGCACTCGCAGTCAAACTGCGGTGCTGATAAGGTGGGGTGGCGTGCGCTAACGTACTTTTCAACAATTTTTAACAAGTTTAAATGTATGATGCTTTGCTTAAATGTTTTGTTAATTTTCAATGTCAAATAACGTATTTTGATGGATATTTGGGATTTTAAGATAATGCTGGGGAATAATTTTAGGAATTGTTGGCGATACATAAATCATGGATCAGAGATAACGGGATTTATTCCAAGGGATGTTGGGTATTCTAATGGTAACTTTGAAGTTTTTAGGAAATGAGGGGCACATTTACAGAATTTTAGGGTTTTTTTTAAAGATGTCGGGGTAAAATTTAAGAGATACTTAGATCTTTGAAAAAGTTTTAGACATTTTGGAATACGTCATGATACATTCCACAGGTTGTTGCGGATTTCTAAAACAAACTGGTAGTTTCAGAAGATACCGAGGATAGTTTGGAGGAAATGCAGAACTTATTCGGTGACTGTACGGGTTTTTTAGGAGGTGTCGGCGCCCATTGTAAGAGATGTTGGGGACTCCAAAGGAGACTTTGGTCATTTAGGAGATACTTGGGGTCTTTTAAAGAAAACGGGGAACTTATTCAGCTACTTAGGGTTTTTTAGGAAATGACGGTGCTCATTCTATGAGATGTTGGGGATTCCAAAGGAGACTTTGGTAATTTCAGAAAATACTTGGGTTATTTTGGGGAAATCGGGGAACTTATTCAGCTACTTAGGGTTTTTAGGGGGTTACGTACAAAAGGCTGAATTACGAAAGGCTGAAATAACAAAAGGCTGACACACAAAAGGCTGAAATTACAAAAGGCTGAATGCATCAAAAGGCTGAAATAACATAAGGCTGAAATATTGAATCGACTAGCTTTCAAACGCACCTGCTAAATGACTAACCTTGGCACTAACAACTCAGACAAACGTAAGGCGTATCACTCTAATTGGGAATAATTACATACATACACTGATTTAACGGTCTATTTGAAAATTTGCATATTGGTCGATTACCCAGCCGTGGCACTTGCATTGATTTTGCTTAAGCTTGTCGTTTGGCCGTCCTACCGTCCCCTATTTCATGGGTGGCCATACTAAGACATTTTGGGAAAACATGCTTCAGTTACTATGTTCTAAATTGGAATGTTCTACAACTGGTCATAATGCTATGCATTTTTGTTCGCCTTAATTACTAAAACAATGTGGTTCAAAAGAATACCACACATTTCAAAGAAGGGAAAATCTTGTATGAAATTGTTAGTATCCGTAACGACAACAATCTCCGAAACAACATGACTAGAAAGAATAGCTTATGTTTAAAGAAGGAGAAATTAACGATATAAATATTATCAGTTCCTTTCTGTGTTCGTTGGTATGCATCGTTAGCCTCTTCACTAAGCTCAGTCTCCAAACTTAGGCCCATACTGAGGGTTACGTGTTCGGACCAAGAACTTTTCATTATGAAATGTTTGCTGAGAAGTAGGCTTTATCTCAGTTGGGGCGTAACTCCAAAAAAAAATGAGGAAGTGCTATAACTTGTGTGCATTTTGGCATTTTCAGCCTTTTCAATTTTCAGCCTTTTATTATTTCAGCCTTATGTTACAGTTTCTCAATTTCAGCCTTTCGTATTCAGCCTTTTGTGCATTCAGCCTTCTGAAATTCAGCCTTATGTTACCATCCCTTTTTAGGAGATGTCGGCGATCATTGTAAGAGATGTTGGGGATTCCAAAGGAGACTTTGGTAATTTCAGAAGATGCTGGGGGGTAGTTTAGAGAAAGCAGGGAACTTATTCTGCGACTTGGGGTTTAAAGGAGGTGTCGGCGATCATTGTAAGAGATGTTGGGGATTCCAAAAAAGACTTTGGTAATTTCAGGAGAAGCTTGGGGAATTTTGGGGAAATCGGGGAACTTATTCAGCTACTTAGGGTTTTTTAGGAGATGTCGGGGCTCAATCTATGGGATGTTGGGGATTCCAAAGCAGACTTTGGTAATTTCAGAACATGCTGGGTGTAGTTTAGAGATAGCAGGGAACGTGTTCTGCGACTTGGGGTTTTGAGGAGGTGTCGGCGATCATTGTAAGAGATGTAGGGGATTCCAAAGGAGACTTTCTTAATTTTCGGAGAAGCTTGGGGTATTTTGGAGAAATCGGGGAACTTATTCAGCGACTTAGGGTTTTTTAGGAGATGTCGGCGATCATTGCAAGAGATGTTGGGGATTCAAAAAGAGACATTGGTAATTTCCGGAGAAGCTTGGGGTATTTTGGAGAAATCGGGGAACTTATTCAGCGACTTAGGGTTTTTAGGAGATGTCGGGGCTCATTCTATGAGATGTTGGGGATTCCAAAGCAGACTTTGGTAATTTCAGAAGATGCTGGGGGTAGTTGAGAGAAAGCAGGGAACTTATTCTGCGACTTGGGGTTTTAAGGAGGTGTCGGCGATCATTGTAAGAGATGTTGGGGATTCCAAAGGAGACTTTGGTAATTTCAGGAGAAGCTTGGGGAATTTTGGGGAAATCGGGGAACTTATTCAGCGACTTAGGGTTTTTTAGGAGATGTCGGCGATCACTGTAAGAGATGTTGGGGATTCCAAAGGAGACTTTGGTAATTTCAGAAGATGCTGGGTGTAGTTTAGAGAAAGCAGGGAACGTATTCTGCGACTTGGGGTTTTAAGGAGGTGTCAGCGATCATTGTAAGAGATGTAAGGGATTCCAAAGGAGACTTTGGTAATTTTCGGAGAAGCTTGGGGTATTTTGAGAAATCGGGGAACTTATTCAGAGACTTAGGGTTTTTTAGGAGATGTCAGGGCTAATTGTAAGAGATGCTGGAGATTCCAAAGGAGACTTTGGTAATTTCAGGGGATACTTGGGTTATTTTAGAGAAATCGGAGAATTATTCAGCGACTTGGGGCTTTTTTAGGAGATGTCGGGGCTCATTGTAAGAGATGCTAGGGATTCCGAAGGAGACTTTGGTAATTTCAGGGGATACTTGGGGTTTTTTAGAGAAAGCAGGGAACTTATTCTGCGACTTAGGGTTTTTAGGAAATGTCGGGGCTAATTGTAAGAGATGCTGGGGATTCCAAAGGAGACTTTGGTAATTTAAGGGGATACTTGGGGTATTTTAGAGAAATCGGGGAATTAGTCAACGACTTAGGGTTTTTTTAGGAGATGTCGGCGATCATTGTAAGAGATGTAGGGGATTCCAAAGGAGACTTTGGTAATTTCAGAAGATGCTGGGTGTAGTTTAGAGAAAGCAGGGAACTTATTCTGCGACTTGGGGTTTTAAGGAGGTGTCGGCGATCATTGTAAGAGATGTTGGGGATTCCAAAAAAGACTTTGGTAATTTCAGGAGAAGCTTGTGGAATTTTGAGGAAATCAGGGAACTTATTCAGCGACTTAGGGTTTTTTAGGAGATGTCGGGGCTAATTGTAAGAGATGCTGGGGATTCCAAAGGAGACTTTGGTAATTTAAGGGGATACTTGGGGTATTTTGGAGAAATCGGGGAACTTTTTCTGCGACTTGAGGTTTTAAGGAGGTGTCGGCGATCATTGTAAGAGATGTTGGAGATTCCAAAGGAGACTTTGGTGATATCAGGAAATGATTGGATTATTTTGGAGAAATCGGGGAACTTATTCAGCGACTTAGGGTTTTTTAGGAGATGTCGGCGATCATTGTAAGAGATGTTGGGGATTCCAAAGCAGACTTTGGTAATTTCCGGAGTAGCTTGGGGTATTTTAGAGAAATCGGGGAACTTATTCAGCGACATAGGGTTTTTAGGAGATGTCGGGGCTCATTCTATGAGATGTTGGGGATTCCAAAAAAGACTTTGGTAATTTCAGGAGAAGCTTGTGGAATTTTGAGGAAATCAGGGAACTTATTCTGCGACTTGGGGTTTTGAGGAGGTATCGGCGATCAATGTAAGAGATGTTGGGGATTCCAAAGGAGACTTCAGTATTTTCAGGAGAAGCTTGGGAAATTTTGGGGAAATCAGGGAACTTATTCAGCGACTTAGGGTTTTTAGGAGATGTCGGCGCCCATTATAAGAGATGTTGGGGACTACAAAGGAGAGTTTGGTAATTTCAGGGGATACTTGGGGTATTTTAGAGAAATGGGAGAATTATTCAGCGACTTAGGGCTTTTTTAGGAGATGTCGGGGCTCATTGTAAGAGATGCTGGGGATTCCAAAGGAGACTTTGGTAATTTAAGGGGATACTTGGGGTATTTTAGAGAAATCGGGGAATTAGTCAACGACTTAGGGTTTTTAGGAGATGTCGGCGATCGTTGTAAGAGATGTTGGGGATTCCAAAGGAGACTTTAGCAATTTCAGGAGAAGCTTGGGGAATTTTGGGGAAATCGGGGAACTTATTCAGCGACTTAGGGTTTCAAGGAGATGTCGGCGATCATTGTAAGAGATGTTGGGGATTCCAAAGGAGACTTTAGTAATTTCAGGAGAAGCTTGGGGAATTTTGGGGAAATCGGGGAACTTATTCAGCGACTTAGGGTTTTTTAGGAGATGTCGGCGATCATTGTAAGAGATGTTGGGGATTCCAAAGAAGACTTTGGTAATTTCAGAAGATGCTGGGGGTAGTTTGAAGAAAGCAGGGAACTTTTTCTGCGACTTGAGGTTTTAAGGAAGTGTCGGCGATCATTGTAAGAGATGTTGGAGATTCCAAAGGAGACTTTGGTGATATCAGGAAATGATTGGGTTATTTTGGAGAAATCGGGGAACTTATTCAGCGACTTAGGGTTTTTTAGGAGATGTCGGGGCTCATTCTATGAGATGTTGAGGATTCCAAAGCAGACTTTAGTAATTTCAGGAGAAGCTTGGGGAATTTTGGGGAAATCGGGGAACTTATTCAGCGACTTAGGGTTTCAAGGAGGTGTCGGCGATCATTGTAAGAGATGTTGGGGATTCCAAAGGAGACTTTAGTAATTTCAGGAGAAGCTTGGGGAATTTTGGGGAAATCGGGGAACTTATTCAGCGACTTAGGGTTTTTTAGGAGATGTCGGCGATCATTGTAAGAGATGTTGGGGATTCCAAAGGAGACTTTAGTAATTTCAGGAGAAGCTTGGGGAATTTTGGGGAAATCGGGGAACTTATTCAGCGACTTAGGGTTTCAAGGAGATGTCGGCGATCATTGTAAGAGATGTTGGGGATTCCAAAGGAGACTTTAGTAATTTCAGGAGAAGCTTGGGGAATTTTGGGGAAATCGGGGAACTTATTCAGCGACTTAGGGTTTCAAGGAGGTGTCGGCGATCATTGTAAGAGATGTTGGGGATTCCAAAGGAGACTTTAGTAATTTCAGGAGAAGCTTGGGGAATTTTGGGGAAATCGGGGAACTTATTCAGCGACTTAGGGTTTCAAGGAGATGTCGGCGATCATTGTAAGAGATGTTGGGGATTCCAAAGGAGACTTTAGTAATTTCAGGAGAAGCTTGGGGAATTTTGGGGAAATCGGGGAACTTATTCAGCGACTTAGGGTTTTTTAGGAGATGTCGGCGATCATTGTAAGAGATGTTGGGGATTCCAAAGAAGACTTTGGTAATTTCAGAAGATGCTGGGGGTAGTTTGAAGAAAGCAGGGAACTTTTTCTGCGACTTGAGGTTTTAAGGAGGTGTCGGCGATCATTGTAAGAGATGTTGGAGATTCCAAAGGAGACTTTGGTGATATCAGAAAATGATTGGGTTATTTTGGAGAAATCGGGGAACTTATTCAGCGACTTAGGGTTTTTTAGGAGATGTCGGGGCTCATTCTATGAGATGTTGAGGATTCCAAAGCAGACTTTAGTAATTTCAGGAGAAGCTTGGGGAATTTTGGGGAAATCGGGGAACTTATTCAGCGACTTAAGGTTTTTTAGGAGATGTCGGCGATCATTGTAAGAGATGTTGGGGATTCCAAAGAAGACTTTGGTAATTTCAGAAGATGCTGGGGGTAGTTTAGAGAAAGCAGGGAACTTATTCTGCGACTTGGGGTTTTAAGGAGGTGTCGGCGATCATTGTAAGAGATGTTTTTGGATTCCAAAGGAGACTTTAGTATTTTCAGGAGAAGCTTGGGAAATTTTGGGGAAATCGGGGAACTTATTCAGCGACTTAGGGTTTTTCAGGAGATGTTCAGGAAATGCTTGGGTTATTTTGGAGAAATCGGGCAACTTATTCAGCGACTTTTGGTTTTTTAGGAGATGTCGGCGATTATTGTAAGAGATGTTGGGGATTCCAAAGAAGACTTTGGTAATTTCAGGGGATGCTTAAGGTATTTTAGAGAAATCGGGGAATTTATTCACCGACTTAGGGTTTTTTTTAGGAGATGTCGAGGCTCATTGTAAGAGATGCTGGGGATTACAAAGGAAACTTTGGTAATTTCCGGAGAAGCTTGGGGTATTTTGGAGAAATCGGGGAACTTATTCAGCGACTTAGGGTTTTTAGGAGATGTCGGAGCTCACTGTAAGGGATGCTGGGGATTCCAAAGGAGACATTGATAATTTTAGGAGATACTTGGGGTATTTTGGAGAAATTGGGGAACTTATTCAGCGACTTAGGGTTTTTAGGAGATGTCGGGGCTCATTCTATGAGATGTTGGGAATTCCAAAGCAGACTTTGCTAATTTCAGAAGATTCTGGGGGTAGTTGAGAGAAATCGGGGAACTTATTCTGCGACTTGGGGTTTTTAGGAGACGTCGGCGATCATTGTAAGAGATTCCAAAGGAGACTTTAGTAATTTCAGGAGAAGCTTGGGGAATTTTGGGGAAATCGGGGAACTTATTCAGCGACTTAGGGTTTTTAGGAGATGTCGGCGCCCATTTTAAGAGATGTTGGGGACTACAAAGGAGACTTTGGTAATTTCAGGAGATGCTTGGGGTCTTTTAGAGAAATCGGGGAACTTATTCAGCGACTTAGGGTTTTTAGGAGATGTCGGGGCTCATTGTAAGAGATGCTGGGGATTCCAAAGCAGACTTTGGAAATTTCCGGAGAAGCTTGGGTTATTTTGGAGAAATCGGGAACTTATTCAGCGACTTGGGGTTTTTTAGGAGATGTCGGGGCTCATTGTGAAAGATGTTGGGGTTTTCTGAAAAAAAAAAACTTTGGTAATTTCAGGATATGCTTGAGGTATTTTGGAGAAATCGGGGAACTTATTCAGAGAATTAGTGTTTTTTTCGGAAATGTCGGGGCTCATTGTAAGAGATGCTGGGGATTCCAAAGGAGACTTTAATAATTCCAGGAGATACTCGGTAAACTTACTCAGCGACTTAGGGTTATTAAGGAGATGTCGGGGCTCATTCTAACAGATGTTGGGGATTCCAAAGGAGACTTTGGTAATTTCAGGAGATGATTGGTGTCTTTTAGAGGAATCGGGGATCTTATTCAGCGACTTAGGGTTTTTAAGAGATGTCGGCGATCATTGTAAGAGATGTTGGGGATTCCAAAGGAGACTTTGCTAATATCCGGAGAAGCTTGGGGTATTTTGGAGAAATTGGGGAACTTATTCAGTGACTTAGGGTTTTTAGGAGATGTCGGGGCTAATTGTAAGAGATGCTGGGGATTCCAAAGGAGAGTTTGGTAATTTCAAGGGATACTTGAGGTATTTTAGAGAAATCGGAGAATTATTCAGCGACTTGGGGCTTTTTTAGGAGATGTCGGCGATCGTTGTAAGAGGTGTTGGGGATTCCAAAGGAGACTTTGATAATTTCAGGGGATACTTGGGGAATTTTAGAGAAAGCAGGGAACTTATTCTGCGACTTAGGGTTTTTAGGAAATGTCGGGGCTAATTGTAAGAGACTAGGGATTCCAAAGGAGACTTTGGTAATTTCAGGGGATACTTGGGGTATTTTAGAGAAAGCAGGGAACTTATTCAGCGACTTAGGGTTTTTAGGAGATGTCGGGGCCAATACCGACATCTCCTAAAAACCCCAAGTACACTGAAATAAATTTTGTTGTTGTTTCCACCGAATCCATGGTAAAACTAAGAACTGTACCAACAATTTTCAACCGAATGCAAAATTCTGTTAATTCTACTGAAACATTGTCAATATTACCATGCGTGAAGTACCATTGACTAAAAACATTTTTGATGTTACTATTTTGACATTGTATTTTTGACCATGTTTATCTAAGGCGCGCAACATTCAAGTCTCCATGGTCGAAATTACAATGCCCAAATAGTAGAACCAAGAATGTTTTTAGTCAACAGTAATACACGCATGGTAATATTGACAATGTTTCAGTACAATAAACAGAATTTTGTATTCGGTTGAAAATTGTTGGTGCAGTTCTTAATTCTACAATGGATTCGGTGGAAACGACAACAAAATTTATTTCAGTGTAGCTGAATAAGTTCCCCAATTTCTCCAAAATAACCCAAGCATTTCCTGAAATAACCAAAGTCTCCTTTGGAATCCCCAACATCTCATAGAATGATACCCGACATCTCCTAAAAACCCTAAGTCGCTGAATAAGTTCACCGATTTCTCCAAAATACTCCAAGTATCTCCTGAAATTATCAATGTCTCCTTTGGAATCCCCAGCATCCCTTTCAATGAGCCCCGACATCTCCTAAAAACCCTAAGTCGCTGAATAAGTTCCCCGATTTCTCCAAAATACCCCTAGCAATTCCTGAAATTACCAAAGTCTCCTTTGGCATCCCCAACATCTCTTAGAATGAGCCCCGACATCTCCTTAATAACCCTAAGTCGCTGAGTAAGTTTACCGAGTATCTCCTGGAATTAATAAAGTCTCCTTTGGAATCCCCAGCATCCTTTACAATGAGCCCCGACATTTCCGAAAAAAAACACTAATTCTCTGAATAAGTTCCCCGATTTCTCCAAAATAACCCAAGCTTCTCCGGAAATTACCAAAGTCTCCTTTGAAATCCCCAGCATCTCTTACAATGAGCCCCGACATCTCCTAAAAACCCTAAGTCCCCGATTTCTCTAAAAGACCCCAAGCATCTCCTGAAATTACCAAAGTCTCCTTTGGAATCTCTTACAATGATCGCCGACGTCTCCTAAAAAACCCCAAATCGCTGAATAAGTTCCCCGATGTCTCCAAAATACCCCAAGCTTCTCCGGAAATTACCAAAGTCTCCTTTGGAATCCCCAGCATCTCTTACAATGAGCCCCGACATCTCCTAAAAAAAACCCTAAGTCGGTGAATAAATTCCCCGATTTCTCTAAAATACCTTAAGCATCCCCTGAAATTACCAAAGTCTTCTTTGGAATCCCCAACATCTCTTACAATGATCGCACCTCCTTATGCACCTCCTTAAAACCATAAGTCGCAGAATAAGTTCCCCGATTTCTCCAAAATAACCCAAGCATTTCCTGAAATTACCAAAGTCTCCTTTGCAATCCCCAACATCTCATAGAATGAGCACCGGCATCTCCTAAAAAACCCTAAGTCGCTGAATAAGTTTCCCGATTTCTCCAAAATACCCCAAGTATCTCCTAAAATTATAAATGTCTCCTTTGGAATCCCCAGCATCCCTTACAATGAGCTCCGGCATCTCCTAAAAAACCCTAAGTAACTAAATAAGTTCCCCGATTTCACCAAAATACCCAAGCTTCTCCTGAAATTACCTAAGTCTCCTTTGTAGTCCCCAACATCTCTTATAATGGGCGCCGACATCTCCTAAAAAACCCTAAGTCGCTGAATAAGTTCCCCGATTTACCCAAAATTCCCCAAGCTTCTCCTGAAATTACTAAAGTCTCCTTTGGAATCCCCAACACCTCTTACAATGATCGCCGACACCTCCTTAAAACCCCAAGTCGCAGAATAAGTTCCCTGTTTTCTCTAAACTACCTCCAGCATCTTCTGAAATTACCAAAGTCTTCTTTGGAATCCCCAACATCTCATAGAATTATCCCCGACATCTCCAAAAAACCCTAAGTCGCTGAATAAGTTCCCCAATTTCTCCAAAATACCCCAAGTATCTCCTAAAATTATCAATGTCTCCTTTGGAATCCCCAACATCCCTTACAGTGAGCTCCGACATCTCCTAAAAACCCTAAGTCGGTGAATAAATTCCCCGATTTCTCTAAAATACCTTAAGCATCCCCTGAAATTACCAAAGTCTTCTTTGGAATCCCCAACATCTCTTACAATGATCGCCGACATCTCCTAAAAAACCAAAAGTCGCTGAATAAGTTGCCCGATTTCTCCAAAATAACCCAAGCATTTCCTGAACACCTCCTGAAAAACCCTAAGTCGCTGAATGAGATTCCCGATTTCTCTAAAAGACCCCAAGCATCTCCTGAAATTACCAAAGTCTCCTTCGTAGTCCCCAACATCTCTCACAATGGGGTCCGACATCTCCTAAAAAAACTAAGTCGCTGAATAAGTTCCCCGATTTCCCCAAGCTTCTCCTGAAATTACTAATGTCTCCTTTGGAATCATCAATATCTCTAACAACGATCGCCGACATCTCCTAAAAAACCCTAAGTCGCTGAATAAGTTCCCCGATTTCTCTAAAATGCCCCAAGCTTCTCCTGAAATTATTAAAGTCCCCTTTGGAATCCCCAACATCTCTTGCAATGATCGCAGACACCTCCTTAAAACCCTAAGTCGCTGAATAAGTTCCCCAATTTCTCCAAAATACCCCAAGTATCTCCTAAAATTATAAATGTCTCCTTTGGAATCCCCAGCATCCCTTACAATGATCGCCAACATCTCCTAAAAAACCCTAAGTCGCTGAATAAGTTCCCCGATTTCTCCAAAATACCCCAAGCTTCTCCTGAAATTACCAAAGTCTCCTTTGTAGTCCCCAACATCTCTTATAATGGGCGCCGACATCTCCTAAAAACCCTAAGTCGCTGAATAAGTTCCCCGATTTCCCCAAAATTTCCCAAGCTTCTCCTGAAATTACTAAAGTCTTTTTTGGAATCCCCAACATCTCTTACAATGATCGCCGACACCTCCTTAAAACCCCAAGTCGCAGAATAAGTTCCCTGCTTTCTCTAAACTACCCCCATTATCTTCTGAAATTACCAAAGTCTTCTTTGGAATCCCCAACATCTCTTACAATGATCGCCGACACCTCCTTAAAACCCCAAGTCGCAGAATAAGTTCCCTGCTTTCTCTAAACTACCCCCAGCATGTTCTGAAAATACTAAAGTCTCCTTTGGAATCCCCAACATCTCTTACAATGATCGCCGACATCTCCTAAAAAACCCGAAGTCGCTGAATAAGTTCCCCGATTTCCCCAAAATTCCCCAAGCTTCTCCATAAATTACTAAAGTCTTTTTTGAATCCCTTACATCTCTTACAATGATCGCTGACACCTCCTTAAAACCCCAAGTCGCAGAATACGTTCCCTGGTTTCTCTAAACTACCCCCAGCATGTTCTGAAAATACTAAAGTCTCCTTTGGAATCCCCAACATCTCTTACAATGATCGCCGACACCTCCTTAAAACCCCAAGTCGCAGAATAAGTTCCCTGCTTTCTCTAAACTACCCCCAGCATGTTCTGAAAATACTAAAGTCTCCTTTGGAATCCCCAACATCTCTTACAATGATCGCCGACACCTCCTTAAAACCCCAAGTCGCAGAATAAGTTCCCTGCTTTCTCTAAACTACCCCCAGCATGTTCTGAAAATACTAAAGTCTCCTTTGGAATCCCCAACATCTCTTACAATGATCGCCGACATCTCCTAAAAAACCCTAAGTCGCTGAATAAGTTCCCTGATTTCCCCAAAATTCCCCAAGCTTCTCCTGAATTACTAAAGTCTTCTTTTGAATCCCTTACATCTCTTACAATGATCGCTGACACCTCCTTAAAACCCCAAGTCGCAGAATACGTTCCCTGGTTTCTCTAAACTACACCCAGCATCTTCTGAAATTACCAAAGTCTCCTTTGGAATCCCCAACATCTCTTACAATGATCGCCGACATCTCCTAAAAAACCCTAAGTAGCTGAATAAGTTCCCCGATTTCCCCAAAATTCCCCAAGCTTCTCCTGAAATTACCAAAGTCTTTTTTGGAATCCCCAACATCTCTTACAATGATCGCCGACACCTCCTTAAAACCCCAAGTCGCAGAATAAGTTCCCTGCTTTCTCTCAACTACCCCCAGCATCTTCTGAAATTACCAAAGTCTGCTTTGGAATCCCCAACATCTCATAGAATGAGCCCCGACATCTCCTAAAAAACCCTAAGTTGCTGAATAAGTTCCCCGATTTCTCCAAAATACCCCAAGCTTCTCCGAAAATTACCAAAGTCTCCTTTGGAATCCCCTACATCTCTTACAATGATCGCCGACACCTCCTCAAAACCCCAAGTCGCAGAATACGTTCCCTGCTTTCTCTAAACTACACCCAGCATCTTCTGAAATTACCAAAGTCTCCTTTGGAATCCCCAACATCCCATAGATTGAGCCCCGACATCTCCTAAAAAACCCTAAGTCGCTGAATAAGTTCCCTGCTTTCTCTAAACTACCCCCAGCATGTTCTGAAATTACCAAAGTCTGCTTTGGAATCCCCAACATCCCATAGATTGAGCCCCGACATCTCCTAAAAATCCCTAAGTAGCTGAATAAGTTCCCCGATTTCCCCAAAATTCCCCAAGCTTCTCCTGAAATTACCAAAGTCTTTTTTGGAATCCCCAACATCTCTTACAATGATCGCCGACATCTCCTTAAAACCCCAAGTCGCAGAATAAGTTCCCTGCTTTCTCTCAACTACCCCCAGCATCTTCTGAAATTACCAAAGTCTGCTTTGGAATCCCCAACATCTCATAGATTGAGCCCCGACATCTCCTAAAAAACCCTAAGTCGCAGAATAAGTTCCCTGCTTTCTCTAAACTACCCCCAGCATGTTCTGAAATTACCAAAGTCTGCTTTGGAATCCCCAACATCCCATAGATTGAGCCCCGACATCTCCTAAAAAACCCTAAGTCGCTGAATAAGTTCCCTGCTTTCTCTAAACTACCCCCAGCATGTTCTGAAATTACCAAAGTCTGCTTTGGAATCCCTAACATCCCATAGATTGGGCCCCGACATCTCCTAAAAAACCCCAAGTCGCAGAATAAGTTCCCTGCTTTCTCTAAACTACCCCCCAGCATGTTCTGAAATTACCAAAGTCTCCTTTGGAATCCCCTACATCTCTTACAATGATCGCCGACACCTCCTCAAAACCCTAAGTCGCAGAATACGTTCCCTGCTTTCTCTACCCAAGTAACACAGAAAACATCTTTAGAAATAAAAATTCAAAAAGATGTTGTTGTATAGTATTATTAATGAAACTATAAACATCTTCAGTTGAAAACAAGTTATAGCTATGTATTTTGATAACAAACTGCTAAAAAATTGAGCAGAGGTATCGCAAGTTTTTATGATGTATTTTTGACGTTGACAAAACAAGTAATTTACATCATCATCTTCCTTCAAATTTAGATGTTGTGCAAACATCCAAAAACACAAAGATAAAACCAATATGTAAACATGTTAGAAACATGTCATTTTATGGTTGAGCATTAACGTTGATGCATAACTTAGTAAGTTTACAGCATCCCTTAAAATGATCCGGTGACTCGGGTGTTATATTCACCTTACTAGGTTGCGCAACTCATGTACTTACCTGTGACAATCTCTTTTTTCCAATTCATAGCACAGCAACATGAAGAAAAAATGATTTTGAACTTGACAGCTTGAACTCGTTTGTTATTGTTATACTGATGTTGAAATCTGGTATTTAAAAACAAAACTAGACACAAAGTTGTAATTTGTCCCGCAAGAGGTTGTTTAGAATACGTTATTGTAATGTTTTTCCAAGGTATTTTTATCAATTGAAATTATGTTCTGCAAACATGTTATTAAGATGTACAAAGCATGTATTATAAGCACACATATATGTTTAAACTCTCAATTCCATTTCCAGCCCTAAAAAATACAGTGCTTGTTAAAATTATTCGTACGTCTAAATATTTTTCGAGGATTCAAAAACTACAATCAAAAATTTTGATCACTTATAGAGAAATGAATATATTTTAGATATAACATCAATCGTAAAATGTACGTAAATGTATATGGACACATCTATTTGATTATACCGTACAATTCCCAAAAAATCCTTCATGCTGTGTTCAAAATGTGCTTATATGAGAACATAAGAAAATATAAAATTTGAACAATTAATATTAGTTTAATTTTTCTTTCAAGCTTTTTTTACGCAATTCTTTTTTTTTTAATAAGAATATCATTTGATTTTAAAGAAGGTTCCCATTTTTTCTAACGGCACTGTATTAGGCAGCTACCATGATGGATTTTGGAAAACTTGATAGGAAATTCCAGAAAATATCAAGAAAATGATTTAACTTTCATTCTTATTTCTATTCGGTGGAGAAGCGCATGAATTTATGTAGACTAATTGTGCTCATTTCACCATAAATTTAGGATGGCACATGAGTTTCAGCCATACCACAAAACATCAACGAACATGGAAAAATTCTAACTACTATGCAAATTCAATCCCTGAAAATAATTTTTAGTCATCATGGTTGTAAAAATGGATTCAGTTTTGCGAAGGATTCATGCTAGCCCGGCTATAATGGGTTAGCGTTTGGAATGTTGGAGAAAACATCTTGAATACATTCATGTATGTTCTACTATTGTATTAGAAATCATCTTTTATAACATCAATGATGTTCTATAAGCCGCCATTTTTTGCGCTTTTTCAGTGATATAAGTGTACAAATTTAAGTTATGCGCATATGCAATATAACAAAGGTGTTTGTATGAAACATGTATTTTGTACACTAATATAACAAGTTGTGTTACTTGGGTAAACTACACCCAGCATCTTCTGAAATTACCAAAGTCTCCTTTGGAATCCCCAACATCTCTTACAATGATCGCCGACATCTCCTAAAAACCCTAAGTTGCTGAATAAGTTCCCCGATTTCTCCAAAATACCCCAAGCTTCTCCGGAAATTACCAAAGTCTTCTTTTGAATCCCCAACATCTCTTACAATGATCGCCGACACCTCCTTAAAACCTCAAGTCGCAGAAAAAGTTCCCCGATTTCTCCAAAATACCCCAAGTATCCCCTTAAATTACCAAAGTCTCCTTTGGAATTCCCAGCATCTCTTACAATTAGCCCCGACATCTCCTAAAAAACCCTAAGTCGCTGAATAAGTTCCCTGATTTCCTCAAAATTCCACAAGCTTCTCCTGAAATTACCAAAGTCTTTTTTGGAATCCCCAACATCTCTTACAATGATCGCCGACACCTCCTTAAAACCCCAAGTCGCAGAATAAGTTCCCTGCTTTCTCTAAACTACACCCAGCATCTTCTGAAATTACCAAAGTCTCCTTTGGAATCCCCTACATCTCTTACAATGATCGCCGACATCTCCTAAAAAAACCCTAAGTCGTTGACTAATTCCCCGATTTCTCTAAAATACCCCAAGTATCCCCTTAAATTACCAAAGTCTCCTTTGGAATCCCCAGCATCTCTTACAATTAGCCCCGACATTTCCTAAAAACCCTAAGTCGCAGAATAAGTTCCCTGCTTTCTCTCAAAAACCCCAAGTATCCCCTGAAATTACCAAAGTCTCCTTCGGAATCCCTAGCATCTCTTACAATGAGCCCCGACATCTCCTAAAAAAGCCCCAAGTCGCTGAATAATTCTCCGATTTCTCTAAAATAACCCAAGTATCCCCTGAAATTACCAAAGTCTCCTTTGGAATCTCCAGCATCTCTTACAATTAGCCCTGACGTGCCTAGGAATGAATGGCTAGGGGGGTCTAATAAAAACCTAACCGCAAACGGAGCCTGTGGAGTACCAGGGCACCCTCCACAGTATTTGCCCTTACTGTGCTAACCGGAGCAATAGCGCGGTGGACCTTGTGTTTCTCCGAGACAATCAGCTGCCCTTCTTCAATCTCATACTTGAGGCTGAATAAGGGCGGGATTATGAAGATGTTATTAATTAGTTTAGATTTTCACCTATATGGTTTCGCATTATGCGTTTTACACAGTGTATTCTGTGCATCCTCGCCTTTGGCGCACTCAATTCGATACCGATCTGGCTTTATTGTTGCTGTTCTTTTTTGTGCTGTGATTGTTAAGAGTTTAATCTTGCCTAGTTTGGGTAGTGGCTACGGTTAGGATAGCTCAGATCAATCTTCAGCACAAAAGAACAGCAACGATCAATCTTTGTAGACTTATGCAAAATGGTACAGCCCAAGTGGCGTTAGTCCAAGAACCTTACTTTCGTAAGGGGAATTTCTATTTAGGAAACCTTGTGAATCCGGTGTTTGCTACTTTCAGTAAAAATGAAATGGCAAACTCACGTGTCATGCCTCGAGCATGTGTGCTTGTCAACAACGCAATCGTTGCTACACTCATCTCTGAACTAACTACCAGAGATGTATGTGCTATCATAATAGATGTATCTGTTGGAAACCTCAACAGGAAATACGTTTATTGTTCGGTTTATTTACCGCATGATGAACCATCCCCTACGGATGCTTTCAAGCAAGTCATTGCATACTGCACTTCAAAAGGCCTTCCGCTAATTGTTGGTAGTGATGCTAATGCTCACCATATAATCTGGGGCAGCTCAGACATCAATTTGAGAGGCTCCAGTTTGATGGAATACTTGAGTAGTACAGATCTTGGATTACTTAACATAGGCAACCGCCCAACCTTCATGGTATCTGGTAGAGAGGAAGTGTTAGACATAACGCTTTGCTCTAGCAGAATTAGTCATGAGCTGACCAATTGGCATGTGTCAGATGAAGAATCTTTATCTGACCATCGTTACATCTTGTTTGAACATGTGAATTTTACTTCGCAAACTTTGCGTTTCAGGAATCCCCGGTCAACCAACTGGGATCTCTTTACCGATTTGGTTGCAGCCAAATTTCATGGATACTCACCATCAATTGACACTCCAAGTGATTTAGATGATGCCGTTGATACTACAACGGCCTTCATCATGGAAGCTTTTGAAGAAGCCTGCCCTCTGCGGTCTGTGAAGACCATAAGAGGAACCCCTTGGTGGAACTCCGATCTGGCGAAGCTCAGGAAACAATGTAGAAAGAGTTGGAACAGACGACGTTCGGCTGGATCGGAGGCTTTCAGGTCGGCTCGCAAGGCCTACCAGAAAGCTCTTCGGTCTGCTGAACGATCCGGCTGGAAAAACCTTTGTACAAATGTTTCCAGTCTGAGTGAAGCCAGTCGATTGAACAAAATCCTTGCAAAATCTAAGGATTTTCAAGTGAACGAACTTCGTTTGCCAAATGGTGATTTCACTTCCTCTGATGAGGAAGTTTTAGAATGTTTATTCAGTACACACTTCCCCGGATGTGTGGATATTACATCTTCGGATGAACCTGATGTCTTTTCTTGTAGTTATGATTCTTTAGCTTCGGCTCGGAGTATCATAACTTTAGAAACGATTGAATGGGCACTTAATAGCTTTGCTCCTTTCAAATCTCCTGGGGCAGATGGGATTTATCCTATTTTGCTTCAGAAGGGATTTGATCATTTCAAACATGTTTTGAAACAACTACTTGTTTGCAGTTTTGCTACAGGGTATATTCCCAAATCCTGGCGGGATATTACTGTGAAGTTTATTCCGAAAGTGGGTCGCGCGTCGTATGAAGAAGCAAAGAGCTTCAGACCTATCAGTTTGACCTCTTTTCTTCTGAAATGCTTAGAACGCATTGTGGATCATCACATCCGTGATGTTTATCTGGCCAATGTGCCTCTTCATGTGAACCAACATGCTTACCAATCTGGAAAGTCCACTGTGACTCTTTTACACAAAGTTGTTTACGATATCGAGAAGGCATTCGCTCAAAAGCAATCCTGCTTGGGTGTTTTCTTAGATATCGAGGGTGCCTTTGACAACGTGCCTTTCGATGCCATATTGGAAGCCGCACGGGGTCATGGTATATCTCCAATGATTTCCAATTGGATTCACCAAATGCTCAAAAACCGACATCTCTTCTCGACATTGCGTCAAGCGGCGATTAGGAAATTGAGTGTTTGTGGATGCCCCCAAGGGGGAGTCTTATCACCACTTTTATGGAATCTCGTAGCAGATACGCTATTGAGGCAACTCAATAATAGCGGTTTTCCTACTTATGGTTTTGCCGACGACTACCTAACATTGTTAGTCGGTATGTGCATCAGCACCCTTTTCGACCTGATGCAAAACGCTCTTCAGGTAGTTGAGGGTTGGTGTCGCCAATATGGCCTTTCGGTAAATCCGAGTAAAACATCTATTGTTCTTTTCACGGAAAAGCGAAACCGTAATGGTGTTCGAACTTTACGTCTCTTTGATTCTGAAATCAATGTGACTGAACAGGTAAAGTACGTTGGAGTCATTCTTGATTCCAAGCTTTCCTGGACACCTCATGTTGAGTTCAGAATCAAGAAAGCTTGTATGGCCTTCGGGCAATGCCGGCGAACCTTTGGTACAACTTGGGGTCTAAAACCCAAGTATATCAAATGGATCTACACAACTGTGGTTCGGCCAATATTGGCTTATGGATGTCTTGTGTGGTGGCAAAAGGGCGAAGTGAGAACGGTCCAATCAAAATTAGGCCATCTCCAAAGGATGTGCTTAATGGCGATGTCTGGAGCGTTCTCTTCAACTCCCACGGCAGCGCTCGAAGTTCTCTTTGACGTTGTCCCACTACACATTCATCTCAAACAAGAAGCACTTTCTTGCACTTACCGTCTATGGGTACTCGGTTTACTAGAGGAAACTCCTGTGAACCGCAGTTCAACACACACCTCGTTGTTTCCACTTTTGGTGAATTGGGACAAAGTTGTCCTTGCTCCAAGTGATCTTACAATTGCTTGTAATTTTCCATATAGGACATTTTCCACGAAATTCCCTTCCCGGGAAGAGTGGACATCTGGTTATCTGGAGAGAAGTATTTCAGACAGCATCGTATGTTACACTGATGGCTCCCTTCTAGAAGGTCGAGCAGGTGCTGGTGTTTATTCTCGTGAGCTAAGGCTGTATCAGTCTTATTCACTTGGCAGACACTGCACCGTTTTTCAGGCCGAAATCTTTGCTCTTATGTGCGGAGTGCAATCAGCACTTCAGCAGCACGTAATGGGCAAAGTAATATACTTCTGTTCAGATAGCCAGGCTGCTATTAAAGCACTTGCTTCGGCCAACTCCAGGTCGAAGATAGTTATCGCTTGTCGAACTCAAATTGAGGAGCTGAATTCAGCAAACGCTGTTCACCTTGTATGGGTACCTGGCCATTCTTCCATCGCTGGAAATGAATTGGCTGATGAGTTAGCTCGCACTGGAGCATCACATGACTTCATTGGCCCTGAGCCAGCTATTCCGGTATCCAAGTGTTGGGTGAAGCTTCAGATTGACACCTGGGCTGCCACTCAGCACAAACAATACTGGAATAGTTTGGAGTCATGTCGTCAAACAAAATTGTATTGTACTGAGCCATCTCCAGGGGTGGCAAAGTATCTAACAAATCTGTCAAAGCAGAATTGCAGCATGCTGGTCAAAGCATTGACTGGCCACTGCCGACTCAGTTATCACATGGCGAATATTCAGCAAGCTGATTCATTTGCATGTGATAGCTGTGAATCCGATTATGGAACTTCGTATCATTTAATATGTAACTGTCCAGCTTTTGCGCAATTGCGTTTCCGAGTACTCGGGAAACACTTATTAAGTGAAACTGACTTCAGAAACCTGAATCTTCAGGACGTTCTGTTGTTCTTGACCCGCTGTGGTAAAGAGCTATAGGCTCTCTTTACGCTTTATGCATTATCACAGTGCCCTTCTCAGGGCGCTGTTTGAACCCATTGTGGCACGCTTATGCGTTATTACAGTGTCCTTTTCAGGACGCTATGTGAACCCATTGTGGTACGCTTTTGCGAGTATGACGATCCTATTCCCTTACCTGTCCTTTCCCATCTCCTATCCTTTTTCCTTCCCTTCTCCGTCAGGTAAATGATGAATAGGCTCGTGTTCATGGCGATGGCACAAATTTCCCAAATGGAGGAGAACGTGCCTCTAGAGCCGACCTACTGATACCTGATACCTGATCCCCTGAAATTACCAAAGTCTCCTTCGGAATCCCTAGCATCTCTTACAATGAGCCCCGACATCTCCTAAAAAAGCCCCAAGTCGCTGAATAATTCTCCGATTTCTCTAAAATAACCCAAGTATCCCCTGAAATTACCAAAGTCTCCTTTGGAATCTCCAGCATCTCTTACAATTAGCCCTGACATCTCCTAAAAAACCCTAAGTCTCTGAATAAGTTCCCCGATTTCTCAAAATACCCCAAGCTTCTCCGAAAATTACCAAAGTCTCCTTTGGAATCCCTTACATCTCTTACAATGATCGCTGACACCTCCTTAAAACCCCAAGTCGCAGAATACGTTCCCTGCTTTCTCTAAACTACACCCAGCATCTTCTGAAATTACCAAAGTCTCCTTTGGAATCCCCAACATCTCTTACAGTGATCGCCGACATCTCCTAAAAAACCCTAAGTCGCTGAATAAGTTCCCCGATTTCCCCAAAATTCCCCAAGCTTCTCCTGAAATTACTAAAGTCTCCTTTGGAATCCCTTACATCTCTTACAATGATCGCTGACACCTCCTTAAAACCCCAAGTCGCAGAATACGTTCCCTGCTTTCTCTAAACTACACCCAGCATCTTCTGAAATTACCAAAGTCTCCTTTGGAATCCCCAACATCTCTTACAGTGATCGCCGACATCTCCTAAAAAACCCTAAGTCGCTGAATAAGTTCCCCGATTTCCCCAAAATTCCCCAAGCTTCTCCTGAAATTACCAAAGTCTCCTTTGGAATCCCCAACATCTCTTACAATGATCGCCGACACCTCCTTAAAACCCCAAGTCGCAGAATAAGTTCCCTGCTTTCTCTCAACTACCCCCAGCATCTTCTGAAATTACCAAAGTCTGCTTTGGAATCCCCAACATCTCATAGAATGAGCCCCGACATCTCCTAAAAACCCTAAGTCGCTGAATAAGTTCCCCGATTTCTCCAAAATACCCCAAGCTTCTCCGGAAATTACCAATGTCTCTTTTTGAATCCCCAACATCTCTTGCAATGATCGCCGACATCTCCTAAAAAACCCTAAGTCGCTGAATAAGTTCCCCGATTTCTCCAAAATACCCCAAGCTTCTCCGAAAATTAAGAAAGTCTCCTTTGGAATCCCCTACATCTCTTACAATGATCGCCGACACCTCCTCAAAACCCCAAGTCGCAGAATACGTTCCCTGCTATCTCTAAACTACACCCAGCATGTTCTGAAATTACCAAAGTCTGCTTTGGAATCCCCAACATCCCATAGATTGAGCCCCGACATCTCCTAAAAAACCCTAAGTAGCTGAATAAGTTCCCCGATTTCCCCAAAATTCCCCAAGCTTCTCCTGAAATTACCAAAGTCTTTTTTGGAATCCCCAACATCTCTTACAATGATCGCCGACACCTCCTTTAAACCCCAAGTCGCAGAATAAGTTCCCTGCTTTCTCTAAACTACCCCCCAGCATCTTCTGAAATTACCAAAGTCTCCTTTGGAATCCCCAACATCTCTTACAATGATCGCCGACATCTCCTAAAAACCCTAAGTAGCTGAATAAGTTCCCCGATTTCCCCAAAATAACCCAAGTATTTTCTGAAATTACCAAAGTCTCCTTTGGAATCCCCAACATCTCATAGAATGAGCACCGTCATTTCCTAAAAAACCCTAAGTAGCTGAATAAGTTCCCCGTTTTCTTTAAAAGACCCCAAGTATCTCCTAAATGACCAAAGTCTCCTTTGGAGTCCCCAACATCTCTTACAATGGGCGCCGACACCTCCTAAAAAACCCGTACAGTCACCGAATAAGTTCTGCATTTCCTCCAAACTATCCTCGGTATCTTCTGAAACTACCAGTTTGTTTTAGAAATCCGCAACAACCTGTGGAATGTATCATGACGTATTCCAAAATGTCTAAAACTTTTTCAAAGATCTAAGTATCTCTTAAATTTTACCCCGACATCTTTAAAAAAAACCCTAAAATTCTGTAAATGTGCCCCTCATTTCCTAAAAACTTCAAAGTTACCATTAGAATACCCAACATCCCTTGGAATAAATCCCGTTATCTCTGATCCATGATTTATGTATCGCCAACAATTCCTAAAATTATTCCCCAGCATTATCTTAAAATCCCAAATATCCATCAAAATACGTTATTTGACATTGAAAATTAACAAAACATTTAAGCAAAGCATCATACATTTAAACTTGTTAAAAATTGTTGAAAAGTACGTTAGCGCACGCCACCCCACCTTATCAGCACCGCAGTTTGACTGCGAGTGCAAGGAATAAACAATCAGCGAAGGATTTAAACACCCCGCCGTAGCTCGTTTCTCATCTGCTCTCCTCGCTCAGCAGCCAACATTGATATCGCTGCGGCTACAATTAATCTTGTACGCACGTTCTTTGACAAATAACCACCGCGTCGTCGTCTCCTTATGAGCGGAGGATCGATGCGATTTTCTAAACCACGCGCGTATTGATTGCATCTACAATAACAAAGACGTTGAGCAGCTCACATGCTACTTCAACTTTCCACACGGACAACCAACTCGCTCAGATTGATGTAATGTTGGTCACACATGACCATACACAGCACCAATCTGAGCGAGTTGGTCGGTCGTGTGCCAACCGTCCGAGTGGTGTGCGAGTTGGCCCTCGATTCTCTTGCCTGCTTTTGGGGAGAGTGCGAGCAAGCACCAAACGGGAAGTGCTGCCAAAGCACGGTTCAATGCAATCGGGGCGATGTTTTCCGCAATTCGATGAGTTTTTTACATAACTTTGAATTGATTATTGTGACCAAACTACAAATCATACAATGTTGGTCACAAAGAAGGTTTTCTAGATAATTAAATAAACAATCTTTTGTAGAACATTTTTTCAAAAAACGTCATTTCCATTTAAATAACATCAAAAATAGCACAAAAAGTAACTGTTTTTTTGGCTTCTGCCACAAACATTTTAGAATTTATGAATGAAAACTACTTTTTATCAAGTTTACGTCTAAGAAGCATAAAATCTCAAAGGTTCAAGCTTTTGATTCGTAAAAAAATTTTTGTATTCCGTTAAAAGATCGCTGAGTTAGAAGTTTTTGAATTTGGGCCTTTTTAAAAACATCGAATTTTGAATAACTCACTTAGCAGTGACTTCCGACCCCATGTTCCTTGGACACTTTTTCATGGCTCGAGGTCCTCTATCTACCCTTAAAATATGTACAACCAGGAAGCAAACACCCTGTATAACGCCTGCAAGTTATGCAACCAAGCGGACTGTGCCGCTTCACAGTAATCTTCACACAATCTATCACTTTACTCCTGGCACCCTTGCACCAATGCATGATCCATGTGCCAAAATAAACATTTCCCACCAACACACCAACATCCGCATGACCTTGTGCAGGCGCAGAGGATTCAACGGCCTGATGTGGGCAAGCGATTGCAATCATCACTTCCCTCCCCTTCCCCATTGACCTGCATCCTGACGCAGCAGGCGCCATTGTCGCCTATAAATACAAGACCACCAACGCTCACACACTGAAGATGCCTGTTAGTCCCAAGCAGCTATCTCATTGGTTCCTTGTGTGAGTGTAGTTGATCTGGCGATACTGGAGTTGCAACTGCGGGCGGTCAATCAAGCTCAAGCTCAAGCTCAACTCAGCGGTTTTTCAACATGAAAAGCTATAAGGTTAGAAGCTTTAACCTTTTTTTGCCCTTTTAATATGCGGGCTTTTTATCGAAACTTGCCGAACTGTCTCCACGCAAACCTTTAAATTCAAAGTTTGCTTGAGTTGCATCAATGATTTAGTCGAGTTCTAAGCTATTCTACCTATCGCTCTCATCTCGCGGTCAGATAGCTTTGTATCCTTCAGGATCATGTCAAAGGGGACCTTACCTAATTCCAACCTTTTCTTGGTGAAATGCCTCGATTCTTCCCTTCTCTTTCTCTGTGAGGGGCTACAGTAACACTCGGCACAACTACATCATGCCGCTCAGAGTGTTGCCACAAATAATGCACAGTTTGCAAAACCCAGATATCTGGCTGGTGGGGCATGGGAGCCTAAACTTCAACTGTTAATGCAATCAGAGACTACCCAGACTTAGAAGCGCATTTCAATGAACATTTTAGATATTTGATCTTTTGTACTAGTATTAGTAAAGATGGTGCCAGCGTCTAACTTTTGACCATGACACTATAGAGAATTGGTTTCTTCAAGAAAGTTTTTTGTTGTGACAAAATAAACAACTATTTCATAGACGTCGAAATTCCTAACGTTGCTGCACAACCACTGAGACTCTGTTTTACATCTTTACTTCTTTTTTATACCGTGCATTTACCTCGAAAATGTTAGATTTTCCATAATTTCGAATGGATGCTTCTCCCCTCTCCCAGAAACAGGAGGCTCAAAAGTTTAGAATAATGAGTTTCTAGTCGGAAGCATTCAGAAAAGGTGAAACTTTAAGCTGGGCAGAATAAAAAAGTTGATTTTTGTTGGACCGTGTAGGTCAACTCGCATATAGGAAAAGCATAAAAAAATCATATTTGATGTAATTGTGGCTACCATAGTGGATATCCTCCTACAAAAAATCAAATTTGAGCCTTCTTTTTTCTGCGTCATGGTACATATTAAAACAAAATCATTTACGATTTTAGAAAATAGAATTCAACTATTAAAAGTACTCCTTGGATAAGCTCAGGAGGAATTCCTGGTGGAACCTTAGTAGGAATTGCAAGAATTCCTGGAGATATCCCACGATTCTGCGAGGTATTTCTCCAAGAATTCTATTAAGAATGTCTCCTGCAACTAATAGGAGACATCATTAATAGAATCCTTGGAGAGATACCTCGCAGAATCTCTAGAGAAAACTCTAGAGAATTCCCTTGAGCAAAGCGTAGACATTCTTGAAAGAGTTCCTCGATAAATCTTTGAAATAATATTTGAAGGAATCTTTATCCTGCTGAGGACATGGGATGCAATCCCACTCTCGACACCCAAATGTAAGTTCTTACTTCGGGAGAAAGCTTGCGGGTTAAACATCTAGTTAAAAAAAAATTAAAAATATATATATAAGAATTCAGTATAGTTTCATTAGAAATCTCAGAAGTGATTTCTGGACCAATTCTTGCAGGAACGCATGTAAAATACCAACACAAATTTCTGGAACAAATCCAGCAGTAATTCCCGAAGGAATTTAAAAAGGAATTCCTGGATGAATACTTGAAAAGAAAAGAAAGGAGAAATGCCTGAAGCAACCCCTAGAGAAGTTTTTGACTGAATTTCTGGGAAAATTGCTGATGCCTGGTGGAATCCCAGCAGTTATTCTCAGAGAAAGGAGAACTTCTATTTACAAATTGCTCAATTAAATCCTCATGACAAACTAAAAACTACTTCGACCGGTTAAACAACTTTCTATCCTTACACTTATTACGATTCCTTCAATTCTTTCGATTCGATTCTTTGAACAAATGCAAGATACAATTTACTCACTATTTTTTCTACTTTGAAGCCCAATAGATTCACTTAAACTGGAACTAACCTTTTAAAAAATCACTAAATATGTAGCTACAACAAAACACAACAAATGATAATAAAATAACTGAAAACAAAATAACAACCGACCGAAAAAATTACAACGCAACACACGTTCAAGCTGACCGACTTCAGTGCAACAACTGAACTCTCGAACCAAAAGCATCCGTAAATTTATTTCGAACCATCAACAGACACACAAAAGCGCCCGGCTAAAAGTAGGTAGAGAACCGAAACCTCAGTCCTATCGCTTCCAAAACGAGAACCGAGAGGAGCAGAAAAGAACCCCGTCATCATCAACAGGGCAAACTTTTATCAATGTTTGTTTTTGATTCTGATGTTGTTGTTGGTCGTTCGCAAATCTGGTTTTGGCTGCATCCCATCTCTGTAGATATGTAGGTACCTCCATGCCGAAAAACACAAGCAAAAATCGCAAATGTATCTCCTCGAGCGAAGCAGCGCACCATCAGAATCAGAACGTATAAGTATACAGATACAAGCAGGAAAGTTTCACATGGTGGTAAAACTGGATTCGCACCCGAAAAAAGAGGCCAATGAACCACGTTGGACCGAAAAAAAAATGTAACAAACAGTCCTCCAGCCGGGTGGTGGATGCAACAGTATCGACGGGGAGTCTACACCGCAAAACATTTGTACCAACTTCCGCAAGTTAATTGCACAAATTACATGCCATACACACTATCAGGCTATCAGTGCAGTCAAAGCCATATGATCAGCTCTATATAGAGCGTCTTCGAGTCTTCAGTCTGTCCGTTCATCAGCAGCAATATGGTAGCACGGAATCCTGATAGCATTATACTTCTCACGCCACTTGATAAGCCAAATGCGACGCGGGTACCTACATAAGAAATCTCGAGATAACGGAAGAATGCCATGAGTAACTAGGTCGCGATGGAGGGATATTCCTCAGTACAGTATCTACAATTGGTTATCAATGCAGTTCGAGAGATGCATCGACTGTGTATAACGTTAAGAAGCTTCGGCATGCACGCATAGTACTATTGCAATACACTGATTTTACGGGCGTTTCAAGGGATTCATCCTGGAAATCAATCTTGGAAGGAATCTTGAAATATTATTGAATGAATTCTTGTTGACATTTCCGGAGGTATTTGTACATAGAATAAATAGTGGAAAAAACTATGGCGAAATATGGTGCAAGAAAGCCGAAACTAGAAGTAACACTATTTAGCCAGTTTAGAAGCATAAATGAGTGTCCCCAAGTAACATTTTCTAGTCAAAGAGACTAAAAGAGATTTTTAGAACCATCATAAAACCAAAATAAATAGTATGAGATTTTATGACGGTTCATAAAACGTCTGCAAAGCTAATGGCTTAAATATTAAAATGTTATTAGAGTGATGTTGATTTACATCGTGAAAGTTTGAAAATCAACTATGCCGAATGTCTGGAACTATAGCCATAACTGGTACAATTGCCTATAGAACTATTCACTGTTATCATCATGATGCCCATCTTCCTCTCTCCTCTTCTTGGCGTAACGTCCTCACTGGGACAAAGCCTGCTTCTCAGCTTAGTGTTCTATGAGCACTTCCACAGTTATTAACTGAGAGCTTCCTCTGCCAATGACCATTTTTGCATGTGTATATCGTGTGGCAGGCACGAAGATACACTATGCCCAAGGAAGTCAAGGAAATTTCCTTTACGAAAAGATCCTGGACCGACCGGGAATCGAACCCGTCACCCTCAGCATGGTCATGCTGAATACCCGTGCGTTTACCGCCTCGGCTATATGGGCCCTACCTATGGGCTATATGGCCTATGGGATGCCCGCCTATGGGATGCCCATCTTAAAACACGCGTGTGTGCGGAATTGCTTCAGGGGTACCTTCCGGAATTCCACCTGGAATTTCTCCCGGTATTCCTACTCGGAATCATTGAGGAAATTCTACACGAAATCCTTCTAAGAATCTTCCGGGGATAACTTTTGGAATTCTTCTTGATATTACTTGCTGAACTCTTTCTGGAATTCCTTACAGATTTTTTTCTGTGATTTCTCCCGGAATTTCACCTGCGATTTCATCTGCAATTGATCCAGTAATTCTTTCTAGGATTCATACAAAAGATCTTCACAGACATTTTAGGAAATTTTCAGATTTTCTCCGGTGATGCATTCAAAAGTTTTGTTTACCTATTCTCGTATGAAAATCTTTCATGACTTCTTTCAAGGATTTCTCACAATTTCTCTTTACAGCAAATGTGAGCCCGGATTCGGATTAAGCGACCCAAAATCTGTCAGAGACACATAAGTTTTCTCTTGAGACAAAAACAAAATGTTGCGTTGTATAACATGTAAATCAGACTCCCCTCTATCTGACAACGAGATAAGTTTGCATAAATAAATTGAAATAAGCCTAGAAGGAACGAAAGAAGGAGAGGTGTTGAATGGTTGTTCCGCTCTTTTCACAGGATGGTCTAAATTCTAAATGTCTCCAAGAATTCCTCTAGAAGATTCCTTCAACATTTTATCCTGTAATTCTTCGAAAATTTATCGAAGAAATACTTAAGAAAGCATTCACGGATTCATTCAGTAATTCCTCCCCCTATCCATGCATTCAGAAATGTCCAGGAGCTCCTATAAGGAATTTCTTCAGAAATTCCTTCCTGCGATTCCTTCAGGAATATATTCGGAGATTCTTTACTTCTCCAAGTTATCCTTCGAGAACATCAAAAATTTCTCTAGAATTATCACTACGATTCTCGGGACTTGTTCAAAGATGCATTGAAGGGATTCTTTTGACAATTCTATCAAAGATTGCTTCTAAAAGCCATTCGAGAGTATCTTCGCATTCATGAGGGTTTCCTACAATGAATATTTTAGAGCTTATTCGGGAATTCCTTTAGTAATTCCTCAAAGGGTTTCCTCAGGAATTTGTTTTTGGACTTCCTCCTGCGATTGCTTTCATAATTTCTTTACAACTTTTTCATAATTTATTCCACTAATTCCTTTTTGTATTTCTCCAAGGATTCCCCAAGCATTTTTCAGTTATTTCTTCAGGAATTCCTCCAGAAGAATCATAGCGTGGTTTCATGGCGCCCTTGGCAAGCATCCAGATCAGCGCCCCACGACAAATGGACATTGTTGATTTGCAAAAGAATGTGGTCATTCATTTTCTTTTTCAAAGTTTCTTTAGTTGGATTTTGGTTTTACGAAGAAATAAATTCCCTATGTTTTTTCTATTTTCCTAGAGGTTTTTTTTATTCGTGCATTACCTACATTTCAGATTCCTAAGATAAATTATACATACATTTCTTCGAGAAATCTTACAGTATTTTCTTTCCTTTCTGTTTTATTTGTTCAACAGAATTTTGTTTGAAGAAATACTTATAAATATTTCCCAAAAGAACTGTAACAAAAATTTCAGTAAACATTAGACGAACCACGTTCATGGAGAAATACCAGAAGGGATTCCTGAAGAAATCTCTATAGGTATCAGGTATCAGAAGCCGGATTCAGAGGCATTTTATCCTGCATTTGGGACATTTGTGCCATCGCCATACACATATAAGCCTATCATTTACCTGAGGAAGAATGGGAATTAGGAAAGGAAAAGGTGATGAAATAGGAAGGGGTACCCTAGAAGAGGGAATGAACGCATAAGCACAACGAGAGCTCAATACACAACGAGTTTAATCAGTGCCCTGAAAAGGACACTGTAAAACGCATAAGCGTAAAGAGAGCCAATAGCTCATTGGAAGTAGCTTGTGACATCAAGCGGCTTTCAATATGACATTGAAAGGCACGTCATCGAAAAAATCCTCAATATTCGATAAATCACCTATTCTATTCTATTCTATTCTATTCTAGTGCTTGCACAGCCAGTATTGAAAAGCATCCTGGAAATATCAAAACTTCTTTTGATATTTTCTTGTCAGCATTAATATTTGCAGCATGTCAGAGACGTGACACAAATATTAAAATGGCCAGGCCCACTGTGCAGACTAATGGGTTGAAGGATAATTCAAAAATATAAGGCAATTAGGTTATCCACTTATGAATAACATATTTGACGAACCTTTTTGAATTAAATTGAGGAAGAAACGGGGACAACCGTACCAACCGTTTCGTTTTAGGGGAATGGTGTTTGAACATAAAATCGTTGGGAGTGGTGCTGCTAAGAAGGTTAATGCACACTCCATTTTAGTTGGCGTCGCTTCTCCTGGGATGGGGCACAGGCATTTCTCCATGTGTCCTGGCTTCAAAGCCTAGGCTTAAGCGCCATTACTCGCTCTCTGAAACGAGAAAAAAAAGTATAATGATCCCTTCCCCAAATGTATAAATAAAATAGTCCTATGTATTGAGCACAGCAAAAATATAAAATTGCTACAAATATGAACTATGAAAACCACCTGAGTAGATCGCGTGGAAAAACACCACGCAAGAAAATATGTCGTTTCCTCCTACACCAGATCAGTTCATGAAAATCTACTGAGGAGCAATAGAAAACTCTTCTTGAGCACATTACTTGGGATATGAATATTTTGATTTATCATTGCTACAAATGCTACAAATGAATGTTCGTACAAGCCTTGCTAGACAAATTTTTCGTCTGAAAGGGAAAAACCACCTAATGGCAAGAATAGCTCTTTTTCGTTCCCTAAGAAAATAAGAAAACATCAGGGCCAATTTTTTTCAAATTTAACAGGTGCTGGTCCTGTTTCTTTTCAACCCTCAACAGGAAAAAAGCGATTTCTTCATGACGTCAGTTACAATGGAGTATTAGAACTTTCTCACCAGCTTTGGGGTCCCACGTCGCGTAATGGAGTTGATCGGTGATCATCCGACGCCAAGCACTGCACTGTTCCTCTGGACGCCGTGGCTTTTCTCTTTGATCAACATACCAACACCAAGCACTCACAATTCCCCCCATGATTTCTTCTCCCCACACTTTTTCGGATGATATTTCAGCATCGCGGAAGACGAGACAACGAACTGTGAAAAACTGCTAAATCCAGCGGCATCGGGCTACAGCAACACATAATTCAACCATGCCAACGTATCTTAAAAATTTAACACAAATAAGCTGCTAACGGCAATTCTCTACTATATTGATCTCGTATTTTTTCCAGGAAAAAGTTAAACCAAAACTGCCTTCTTCTTCTTGCACGATAGATTTTCCGTAACTTTGTGGCCACTTTTCACCGTACACAAACGATTCGCCACCGAATTTCACGGCGGATGGAAACAATTTTGTTCCTCGTTGAAACTGCTTTCAAAAGGCATTTGAACATTTTTTTCAAACTGCACAAGAGCGATTTTTTGCCCGCTGTTTGAAAACTCTGGTTCAAACTCGCGGTTACAGATTACGGTACTTTAATTCACTAAATCACTATTATGTTCTTCAAATGTAAGTTTGAAATTGAACGACCGAATTTAAAAACGGGAAGGAGTCAAAAATGACAGCCAAAAAAATTGTTGCGTCCGCGCGCGTTCACAGACTGCTGCGATCTCCCTCAATATTCGATAAATCACCAAGCAAAAACTACGTTTGAACGAGTACTTTCTTGAAAACGAATACAACTTTGTGTAAAAGAGTCACTGTGGACATCCCAAATTGGGAAGCATGTGAGTTCACATGAATAGGCATGTTAGCCAGACGAACATCACAGATGTGATAATCAACAACGCGTTTCATTGATTGATTTGTCTTTATTAGAGAGACTTTCAGCCCTTGGCTGGTTCGTCTCTAACGCGTTTCAAGCATTTCAGAAAGAATGAGGTAACGAGATAAATCTGAAACTGATTCCATCTTTATACAACGCACGCACCCTTTCGGGATAAAACAATGAATTAACTTCACGCCATGAAAATACCCCATAGAAAACTACAAGAATTCAAAACGTGGAGTTTCACAATCGACCCAATTTTCTCCGATTTATTGCAATTTTTATAATCATCGAAAACAATCTTAAAAATGTTACTAAAAGCATGAAATCTAAAGAATTCTTTGATATGCTCAGTTCAAAATCGATAAAAGTCACTTACACCTTTTTGCATCTGGGCCCCTCAATTACGATAATCCAAAAAATACCAGATTTTGTGTTGCACGTACTCAATATTGTCCTATCATGCTTTAGCGTGTTCACTGAATGAGTGATGAGTGACGAGTGATAATGCATGAGATGAGCGACTTTTGTGTCTTGATCATAAATTTTGCTTCCGCAGATCATTTTGCGCTGAGATTAGCTCTTGTGTTCCGTGTAATTTGTGTTAAGAAATACCAGAATTTTAAATAATACTGTTTGTCATGTCGTCCTACGAGACCTACGAGGATTTAAGTATGTAAATAAGCAATGTTTTACTGAACTGATCCTAAAACGTTAACAAACATTAGACAAGATTGATATATAACAACTTCCTATCTCGGCCATACATTGCGCATTTTTCCGCGCTTCTCATAGAATCCATCAATTTCTTTACAGCCCGGGGCTCCCATAGCCATGAGGAGAATTGTGTTTGTGTGTACTGTGGTGTAATAAAACAAATGAAAATAGCATGTGCAAGGGTTGTGACACGGCAACCAACGCCTGGCGTTGCTCCGATCCCAACCGAAAATCAAGCTCCAAACGATCCCGGCATTGAAGAACCGGCCAATGTTGCAGCAAGACGACAAATGGACAGTCTACGGACCCCCCAGCCACCGCTGCCCGGCTGGGATGATATTGAAACAAAACTGGAACAGCAGGAGCTGCTTCGAAGAATTGCATACCAGTTCATGTCTGATTCGTCATCGGAAGATGAACAGAAACCGTCGACCTCGGGAATCCAGCCCACCGAAGGCCGAGCAGAGGCAGCTGAGTTGGACTGGGAGGTGGTCAATAGGCAGAAGTATGATCCTCCCAAGGAAGAATTTTGCAATGTGTCGGACTTGGAGGATGCATACAAGGATCTGGAAGAGGAGGAAGGAAAGGACAAAAATTGACTGTGCTAGCATTTATGTGATGTGATAGCATTTAAGAAACAAATTATTATATTAAATGACGCTAAATACCTCCATAACAAGAATTGGTTTTGCTATAGGCATAAGAAAATCACTTAAATATAACCTCAAAAATTTTACAACGCATTCCAACTTTTCTATCATAATCAATGAGGGTGTTAGAAGCAAAGGGGTGTAAGTGACAAAAACCCACTTTCGAGTAAATGATGTTTAGAGTTTTTCAACAATTTTTCAGTCAATATAAAATCTATAAAGGTTCAAAATCAACCTTTGCATCTGGGTCTCTCAATTTGGATGAAAATCCTGTGGTGATTTCGTCATAAAATCCTACTAATTTGTCAAGAAATTGATATTACTTCGGTGATGCAGGAGTCTCAAAAGAAACACAACATACAGTTTTTTCTAAGAATTTCATTAAGCACTGAATAAGCACTCTATCTGTTCTATCTAGCATCTTCCCTGGTTTCAGGGATGGGAACACTCACTTGCAAAGAGTTACACTCACTTGCAGTTTTCGCAGCTCAGAAGCGTGCAATCAAGAAACGATGTATGGACGACTTTTGCCTTGTGGTTTTGGCTAAAACTTTGCCGAACCACAACATCTTAAAACGAATAATTGCGCAGAAGACACCGACACAAATTATTTGATACGAAATTGCAATTTTATTCATGATCCCGCACTTATGCTAACTGCGAAAGGGGTCCAGTGGGGTGGGAAATGCGTAATAAGAGTTTCCTCAGGGAATTATTTCAGATATTCTTTCACAGATTTTACAGAAGTACTTCATGAAATTACACAAAACAATACAGGATTCATCTTTCCTGATGGGAATTTCAAAAGGAATTCCAAAAAATTTTCTGAAGTAATCTTTGGAAGGGTTTCTGCAGGAATTTCTGAGAAATACCTGGAAGAACTGCTTGAGGAATTCCTATGACAATTTTATACGATAAAAATCTGATGAAATCTTTGGACGAGCTTTTGCAGTAACCCTAGTCCAGTAAGCTCTGAAGAACTTTAGGAAATTTTCTGAGGAATTGAAGGAAATTTTTGTGGAGCAATCCTTGAAATAATATCAGCAGAAATCCGCAGACAAAGAATTTTGGGATGAATACTCTGGTGAACCCTTGAAGAATTTTTTGAAGATACTAAAAAAATAACTGGAGCAGAGTTTCCCATTTCTTATGTATCAGGTATCAGAAGGCCGGCTCCAGTGGCACCTTATCCTCCATTTGGGACATTTGTGCCATCGCCAAAATAATAGCCTATTTCATCATCTACCTGAGGGAAGAGGAAGGAAATAGTGATAAGTTTGGGGATAAGGGCAGGTAGGGAAATAGGTAAAGTACCCTGGAAAAGGATACTAACGCATAAGCGTACCACAATGGGTTTAAATAGCGCCCTGAAAAGGGCACTGCAATAACGCATAAAGCGAAAGAGAGCCTATAGCTCTTTACCACAGCGGGTTAAGAAAAACAAAATATCCTGAATATTCAGGTCTCTGAAGTCAGTTTCACTTAAGTGTTTACCGAAACGCAGATGCGTAATAACTGGACAGTTGCATATCAAATGATGCGAAGTTCCATAATCGGATTCACAGCTATCACATGCAAATGAATCAGCTTGCTGAATATTCGCCATGTGATAGCTGAGTCGGCAGTGGTCAGTCAATGCTTTGACCAGAATGCTGCAATTCTGCTTTGACAGATTTGTAAGATACTTCGCCACTCTTGGAGAAGGCTCAGTACAATACAATTTTGTTTGACGAAATGACTCCAAACTATTCCAGTATTGTTTGTGTTGAGTAGCAGCCCAGGTGTGAATCTGAAGCTTTACCCAACACTTCGATATCGGAATAACTGACTCAGGGCCAATGAAGTCATGTGACGCTCCAGTGCAGAGCTAACTCATCAGCCAATTCATTTCCAGCGATGGAAGAATGGCCAGGTACCCATACAAGGTGAACAGCGTTTGCTGAATTCAGCTTCTCGATTTGAGTTCGACAAGCGATAACTATCTTCGACCTGGAGTTGGCCGAAGCAAGTGCTTTAATAGCAGCCTGGCTATCTGAACAGAAGTATATTACTTTGCCCATTACGTGCTGCTGAAGTGCTGATTGCACTTCGCACATAAGAGCAAAGATTTCGGCCTGGAAAACGGTGCAGTGTCTACCAAGTGAGTAAGGCTGATGCAGCCTCAGCTCACGAGAATAACCACCATCACCTGCTCGACCTTCTAGAAGGGAGCCATCAGTGTAACATACGATGCCGTCTGAAACAGTGAAGAGAATTGTCAGACAAAAGAGGCACAAAACAAGCAACAAAGAAGGTGCGACGATTACTCTTTATCCCTACTGGTAACAGATAATGACATGATCTCGAAATTTTTTGTTGCAGACAAAACGGAAGCTGAATTTGTTGCGTACTATTCAACTCGTGAATAATCAATTATTGCTAACCCAAAGTCGAAACTGTTTGATGATAGAGCTTCGCCAGAGTTGCAGTGTTTACCGACTCGAAGTTACCGTTCGAAAATCGCAATGCAAGGCTTAAAAATCTCTAAACTCGTGGTGTACGATGATGTTAATCCCATTATTTTCAAGTTGGGACAAACTTATGTCGCATGGGTTTGTTTGTCGCAACAAATACAGGTTGCGACATTGTCATTATTGTTGCGCGATGGTTGAATTTTGATTCACTGGTCTGAAATATTTCTTTCCAGATATCCAGATGTCCATTCTTCCCGGGAAGCGAACTTCGTGGGAAATGTCCTGTATGGAAAATTACAAGCAATTGTAAAATCACTTGGAGCAAGAACAATTTTGTCCCAATTCACCAAAAGTGGAAACAACGAGGTGTGTGTTGATGTGCGGTTCACAGGAGTTTCCTCTAGTAGACCAAGTTCCCGTAGACGGAAAGTGCAAGAAAGTGCTTCTTGTTTGAGATGAATGTGTAGTGGAGCAATTTCAAAGAGAACTTCGAGCGCTGCCGTGGGAGTTGAAGAGAATGCCCCAGACATCGCAAATAAGCACATCCTTTGCAGATGGCCTAACTTTGATTGGATCGTTCTCATTTCGCCCTTTTACCACCACACAAGACATCCATAGGCCAATATTGGCCAAACAACAGTTGTGTAGACCCATTTGATATACTTGGGTTTAAGACCCCAAGTTGTACCAAAGGTTCGCCGGCATTGCCCGAAGGCCATACAAGCTTTCTTGATTCTGAACTCAATGTGAGGTGTCCAGGAAAGCTAGGAATCAAGAATGACTCCAACATACCTTACCTGTTCAGTCACATTGATTTCAGAATCAAAGAGACGCAAAGGTCGAACGCTATTACGGTTTCGGCTTTCCGTAAAAATAACAATAGATGATTGATGATTAACCTGGGCTTGTTAGGGGAATATCTGTAAATAAAAAGAAAATCGGGTTACGACGACTTGTACGAGTCAAGTACAAGACACTGAAGACGACCTTACAGTTGAGGTCGAAATACGTATCTGTCAAAGGATGCAAATTCTTAGTGGAATTCAAAGGAACCGTACTTAACCCGATTTTCTTTTTATTTATTAACAATAGATGTTTTACTCGGATTTACCGAAAGGCCATATTGGCGACACCAACCCTCAACTACCTGAAGGGTGCTTTGCATCAGGTCGAAAAGAGTGGTGATACACATAACAACTAACAATGTTAGGTAGTCGTCGCCAAAACCATAAGTAGGAAAACCGCTATTATAGAGTTGCCTCAATAGCGTATCTGCTTCGAGATTTCACAAAAGCGGTGACAAGACTCCCCCTTGGGGGCATCCACAAACACTCAATTTCCTAATCCCTGCTAGACGCAATGTCGAGAAGAGATATAGTTTTTTGAGCATTTGATGAATCCAATTGGAAATCATTGGAGATATACCATGACTCCGTGCGGCTTTCAATATGGCATCGAAAGGCACATTTTCAAAGGCACCCTCGATATCTAAGGAAACACCCAAGCAGGATTGCTTTTGAGCGAATGCTTTCTCGATATCATAAACAACTTTGTGTAAAAGAATCACAGTGGACTTTCCAGATTGGTAAGCATGTTGGTTCACATGAAGAGGCACATTGGCCAGATGAACATCACGAATATGATGATCGACAATGTGTTCTAAGAATTTCAGAGGAAAAGAGGTCAAACTGATAGGTCTGAAAATCTTTTCTTATTCATACGACGCACGACCCACTTTCCCCAAGTAACCAATAAGCATTTAAAATAGCATTCCTTCAGCATTATAGTAGCCTTTACGACAAGGCGTTTAATGCTAATTAGTCGTATATGCGCCTATAGTGCTACCTTACATCAGGTTTTGGCAAAATAACGGGCTGTCTTAGTGCTATCCCTTCAGGAACGTCGTGACGAAATGTCAAAGAAGCGTAACGCCTCGTCAAGCAAAAAAAAAACACAAAAATAGATTGACGTCTGCTTCTTGTTCTATCAGCCTGCTTCCCCACTTCATCGTCCTTCCATATTCCAGCCGGTGCTAGGTGGTACTTTTTTTGCTGATTTTTGTAGTGATGTAGGTTTGAACTTACGATCCGGAGATTGATTAATCATACCTGCTTCTGATTCTGTTGCTCCTGATCCACGATGCTAATGCTGTTCCGGTGGCGTGCGTTGATTTATTCGCCAATATAAAGAATGATTCGATAACAGCTTCAGATTCAACATCTAAAGCTTGTTTTCATTGAGATATTTCATTGTGGTAGATTAAATATCTGTGGAATATGATTCTTTCTTCCCTCTTTCAAACAATCCTATGATCCACCAAAGCATCCACCTATCCCGACGAAATGATAAATAATTGGTGATTTTTTGATGGACAAGTTCTCAATCCAATCCAGCTGCAGTAATGTTTTTTTTTTGTGCTTTTGGAAGAGTAGGGGAAAATGAAGAAACAAATTAGATGCACAAATTTGTAAACAGAAGCATAGGCTCTGTAAGAGAGAGACAATATATGTTGCCAAATGCGTAACATATCTTGTTGAAATGCTAATTAACAGCCAAAAGCTTTTGAGCAGCACAACTTATGCTAACTCAAGGCAGCAATGCATTCGAACTGCTTATGTAGGGCAGCAAGCAGTTTAAATGCGTAATACGGGCTGGTATACGGCTTATTCAAATGCTTAGTGGTTACCTGGGTCGGAATAAACTTCACAGTAATATCCCGCCAGGTTTTGGGAATATACCCTGTAGCAAAACTGCAAACAAGTATTTTTTTCAAAACATGTTTGAAATGATCAAATCCCTTCTGAAGCAAAATAGGATAAATCCCATCTGCCCCAGGAGATTTGAAAGGAGCAAAGCTATTAAGTGCCCACTCAATCGATTCTATAGTTACAATACTCCGAGCCGAAGTCAGGGAATCGTAACTACAAGAAAAGACATCAGGTTCATCCGAAGATATCATATCCACACATCCAGGGAAGTGTGTGCTGAATAAGCATTCCAGAACTTCCTCATCAGAGGAAGTCAAATCGCCATTTGGCAAACGAAGTTCGTTCACTCGGAAATCCTTAGATTTCGCAAGGATTTTATTTAACCGACTGACTTCACTCAAACTGGAAACATTTGTACAAAGGTTTTTCCAGCCGGATCGTTCAGCAGACCGGAGAGCTTTCCTGTAGGCCTTGCGAGCCGACCTGAAAGCCTCCGAACCAGCCGAACGTCGCCTGTTCCAACTCTTTCTACATTGTTTCCTGAGTTTCGCCAGATCAGAGTTCCACCAAGGGGTTCCTCTTGTGATCTTCACAGACCGTAGAGGGCATGCTTCTTCAAAAGCTTTCATGATGAAGGTCGTTGTAGTATCAACGGCATCATCTAAATCACTTGGAGTGTCAATGGATGGTGAGTATTCATGAAATTTGGCCACAACCAAATCAGTAAAAAGATCCCAGTTTGTTGACCGGGGATTCCTGAAACGCAATGTTTGCGAAGTAACATTTGAATGTTCAAAAAAGATGTAGCGATGGTCAGATAAAGATTCTTCATCTGACACATGCCAATTGGTCATCTCGCGACTAATTATACTAGAGCAAAGCGTTCTGTCTAACACTTCCTCTCTAGCAGATACCATGAAGGTTGGCCGGTTGCCAATGTTAAGTAATGCAAGATCTGTACTATTTAAGTATTCCATCAAACTGGAACCTCTCAAGTTAATGTCTGAGCACGGACAGAAATGCTGTCTGATTCATATAACCATTTTCATATTTATTCCAAGCTTCGAAGACATTCTTGGTATAATAGATTAAGATGATTGTTTCACAATGATTTGATGTTTACACCAAGCATATATTTCGATTGGACCAACGTTATTGAACAACAACCATCAAATGCTTTAACCAAGCATATATATCACTACTTGAATCCGCGTTTATCGTTGAATCACTCTTACTGTAAGGTCAAATAGGGCATACAGCAGCTTTACCGAGCCTCCTAGCTGACACAAAGAAGTTGAAAAAAAAAATCATCATGGCGACGGCAGGTCAAAACGACGACGACGATCTTGTCGAGGAGTATATTGTTGACGAAGAATTGGTAAAATTATTGAAATCTTTTGAATTATCTGCCACGGGAATCGAAGAGTTCGTAGGTATGTATAAAACTTAAAGTTTTCCTTTCACAAGTATTAATAAACTTCATTTTCAGCCAACGGATACGACATTTCGGCGCTGAAAATCATAGAACGCGAAGAAATTGAAGCTCTCCTGCCCCCACCGCATCTATCCGATCGAACCAAGTGCATTGCCGGATTGAACGAGTGGCGTCGGTCTTTGGTAATTGTTATTGTTGATCTGGCTTCAATTTGGTTTCCGAAGTAGCATCATTGACTTCCGCTGCTGTTTCTGTGTGTTAAACATTACGTCGGTGTATACCACCACTACATCCGACGTAATTTTTAACTCATAGGAACGGCAGCGGAAGTCATTTATGCTACTTCGGAAATCAAATTGGTGCAAAATCCATAACACAACTTTTTCATATAGGAAACTAATGTTCAATATATTCCACAGGGATTGCCGTCGGTCTCCACGCCGCTGAAAAGCAGCAACCCACAAGGAACCCAGAACTCAGATGCACCGAAAGTTGCGCTCGGCAATCTGTCACGACAACAATGGACCGCAAAAGCCTTGATAAATAGGTCCAAAAAAGGAAGACTTATTTGGGAAGCCTACCAAGCAACGAGTATCTTGTCAAGGAAAGACCGTATTTTCATCACTCATCTGATTGTCGACGAATTTGTCGATGAGTTTGGCAGATTGACGCGAGAGGAACTAGCCCGCCGAGCCACGGAGCTGAAGAACATTTTTCCGACAGTGGAACAGGTAATTTTTATTGTATCTTTGCGCATTTTGTGGTGGTTACTAAAGATACTAAGCAAAGACACGGAATGTGATAGTTCCGCCGAGCAACGCCTTTAAAGCACGTTTGACAGGCCTCCTGCTCGAATGCAATGACATTCATCGTAAATTTGGAATTCCAATAGTCTATTTTACGAAACGACAACAGTGTTGATATTGATATTAACACTCACGGGCTTGGGCGCAACCTCCTGTCAAATTTTAATTCATGAAATGAGCGATCAGCTGATCCGGAACGTCTCGTAAAATGGCTCATTGAAGCGCTTCGTGTCTTTACTTATATGAGCCATTTTACGAGACGTTTCGGATCAGCTGATCGCTCATTTCATGAATGAAAATTTGACAGGAGGTTGCGCTCAAGCCCGTGAGTGTTAATATCAATATCAACACTGTTGTCGCTTCGTAAAATAGACTATTGTCTTTATTGCATACATGAATATGTTTTCAAAACATCCTAACTTCTTTTCAAAACTAAAAAAATCTTTTATCACACTTATACCCCAGACAGACATGTGATACGAGTGTGATTCCTGTACAACGGTACGCAGTGTCAAGAAAATCCTAACAAGACTGACTTGAACTGAGAGAATTTTCAGTATGGCACTCATTTCAAGCGGAATTGTACAGTGATTCTTGTATCACATGTGTGTCATAAGTATTACAGTCCGCAGTACATGAGTGTCTAAATTCATTTTATCTATTCATCAATTGTCACTTCAGCACTCTTATACTTATGATATACATGTGATACAGGAATCACTGTACAATTGCGCTTGAAATGAGTGCCACACTGATAATTCTCTCTGTTCAAGTTCCGTTCTTGTTGGAATTTTCTTGACAGTGAGTACCGTTGTACGTGTATCACACTCGTATCACATGTCTGTCTGGGGTATGAGCGCTTGCACGCTGACGTCATCACTGTCTCCTTCTCTTTCTTTCCTTCGGCGTCGGTCCATAAAGCCGTCCTTGCCCTCAAAAAAAATTTGAGGGCAATGTTTACAAATCGTATGAGAATTCGATGAGGTTATGTTTTTGATGCAAGCCTCTATTAAGTTGAAAAAAATCTAGATTGAGTTTAAATAAGGGCGAAAGTATCATGATCGGGTTCTCTTCATCGACTATCTCTTCTTCAAATCAAAGTGACAAGATGCAAGTATGGTTGCACTTTTTAACACAACGACAGATTGCGATGTAATCTTGTGTCCTAGCGTACAATCAAATTTGCATCTTATCACTTTAATTTGAAGAAGAGAGAGTCAATGAAGATAAATCGATCATGTTACTTTTGCCCTCAATTTTGAAATAATTATTTTTAATTTTTATTTCTAATCGTGATTATCGGTATAATTTTTGTACACATAAATCCAAACACGATGTTTTGAAATGTTATTCATCATTTCTTCCTCCGCGCTCGCTCCGCACTCGTCGTTCGTATCTCGGTTCGTATTGTTAACTTTTTGTTTTTGTTTTGCTTCCGTATTAGCACGTCTGGTACAAACCGGCATCGTATCACGACGAAAAAGGGAAGAAGATCAAACTCGGTCGCATAGCCAAGGGTTGTTTGTTTGACCGGAACCACAACTACCGCTGCGTCACCTCTGTCCCGCCACCGATTCCTGGGCCCGGCGTGCAGCCATCAACTAGTTCAGCTCAGCCGATCGTCGACGTCATCACAGCAGATGCAGGTAAGATAAATATGATCGATTGTAGAATGTTTTTTTGTAAACAAAATATTTTTTTTAATGTTGTAGTGACAGCGTACCAGGAGACGAAAAACTGGTTCCGACACCATCACGGCGAGTTCGACGACATCAAGAAGCGGTGGGAAGCAACTAGTGCCGTTCGTTTACACGAAATCGCCAAACTAGAACAAGTAACCTATCAGCACTTGCTGGACGAATACCCGGTGCTGCGGAACACTGCCGGTTATCAGCTCGTAAATCTCGACTTTAGCTTCAAGCACGCAAAGGAAAGAGATCTTCTTTTCGCGAAATTCGCTGATTTTCGCAGTCGCGCTAAAGTAGTGTTTCCCAATGAGGTACCCGAGCTGGGGAAACCACTGTTGGCATTGCTGAACGGAGACATAAGTGAAGGTAAGTTACTTATTATTTTCCGATGTGATTGTTTTGAATCAAACCTTTGGATATTTAAAAACTCCAAACACAAATGGTCTCCAGAAAAATAGTTACTGCAAATCTTTTGCTACTCGGCTAATTCCAACTCGTTGACTTGCCATTAGTTTGAAATTACTTCATTACTGTCCCAAACAGCTAAATTTACTTTTGTTTTGTTTGTCGGAAAGGGGGCGTGAAAACTGTTGAAAAGTTTAAAGCTGTTTTTCTCAAAAGTAGGTTTGTGTCATTTGTGACCTTTCTGCATCAATTTCCTTCAATTTGAATTTATTTTATTGCTTGATACAAAGAATTCTCTTTAACGATTTTTAAGCAATCTGCTTGTCATTTTTTAAATATAATTTTACATGAACGCTTCTATCGTGTAAAAAGAATGGGCGCCATCCACAAATTACGTAACGCTCTAGGGGGGAGGGAGAAGTACGGTCAAGCGTTACGACCCTTACAAAAATTTTAGGATTTTCATACAAAACAGCGTTACGGAGAGAGGAGGGGAAAAAATGGCGGTTTAAGCGTTACGTAATAAATGGACATTGCCATGCAGTTTTAATTTAACAAACACAACACTAATTCTCCGTTTTGTTTTTATTTTCAACAGATTCGCGTGATTGCATCACAACATTGCTCCTGTTTTTCATTTGGCCCAGCACAGTTATGCGTCTACCCAATGGGAAGAAGTGGAAGCCGTCCTTGGTGGAAAGCAGTGAAAGTACAATACTGCATTTGAGAACCCTGGCGGATTATGAGACGGAGCTCTCGCGGCTTAGCCGGCAGAACCTGCTGAGAGGATTACCCGACTACCCAGTGATCGTAGTAGTCGGTCCATCAATCGAGCAGGTCAACCAATTTTTCGTAAGCTACAAAGATATAGCTTACAAAGCGGAAACATTCATCAAAGCACTCGACATCACGTTCAAGGTTTACAAAGCGTACGGCATAAGTTTTCCAATTGAAGCCAACGGACCTTGGAACTTCATGGCGTATATGTTCTACGACTTCGAACCACCCGAGAACGGAAATAAAGCTAGGATTCTGACACTTGCTACACATCTTCGCAACCAGCTACCGGCACAATGATTTTATGCTGCGTTCCCGGATGTCCATGGAAAACCTCCTGTCCATCGCTTCTCGCGACTCATCTGCGCAGAGTTCATGAGCCCATCGACGTGTATAGCTGCAAGGAGCCAAACTGTGGAAGACGATTCAGTGTACGCTATTCTTACATTTCCCACATCCAGAAACATATGCGGAACGACTCTTCTACAAGAATATCCAGTGATGAAAATATTACAGAACCAGAAGAAAACGATCATATGCTACCGTGCACATCAGGCAGCAATGTAACAGAGAGGAACAGTGTAGGTGAAGATAAAGAGCAAATTACAACTCCAAATAAAGAGCAGAAATCAGAAGCTGAACAGTTAGTTAATGTAGAGAAAATTGAACAGGAAATTAGCCGACTAAGAATAGGTTTCAACTTGAAGTGGTTAAACAAAGATACAGTACCTAGAAAGCAGGTATTTGAGTTTCAAAACGACGTGCAATCAAATGTTATTAATCCGATAGTAGATGTTTTAGGTGTTATGACAGATGCAGGCCTAATTTCACCTGATAATAGTACCATGCTTAAATCTGTATTTTCAATGTTTCAATGCTCCCAGACGGAGTATAAATTTGTACGAGAATTAAAGCAATCAGGTTTATACGAAGACCCTGTGTTTTTCAATATAAGTAATGAATTAAAACCTGCTGTGGTACAACAAAATCTAGAAATGATCGAAGATGATGTTCAGGGTGTACTAATGCCGATCAAGTTTCAGCTTCGGAAATATTTAGAATCGGAAGGAATGATGGACATATTGATGAATAGCTTGAAACCATCAGAGGATGGTGTGATAAGATCCTTAGTAGATGGCACAATTTGGCAAGGTAAAATACGCGGTTTGGACGATAAACTAGTAGCACCATTGAATATTTCCTTCGACGATTTTACAACAAGTGACACGGTGTCGCCGCACGCTAGTAGTACCAAAATCTGCGGTGTGTACTACTATATACCCAGTTTACCACCGTATATACTTTCACGTCTCGTCAATATATTAACGGCCGGATATATTTTTGCTGCAGACAGAAAACATTTCGGAAATGAACGCACATTGCACACACTAGTCGAAGAGTTGAAGAGTTTAGAGATGACTGGCGTTACTGTCACGTATAATGGAGACGAAAAAACTGTTTATTTTAAAATTGGATTTGTAACTGGTGATAATCTTGGATTGAGTGAGATTTTGAATCTTGTGGAATCGCCAACCGCTAATTATTACTGCCGTGTTTGCACCCGAGCTAGGAATGAGAGAGAAAATGACTGCAGGGAATATGTAGAATCGCTGAGATCCGAAGCGCTGTACAATGAACACATTCAAGTAAATGACGTTTCTAAAACAGGTGTGAAAGAATATTGCATTTTAAATCATATACCATCCTTTCACGTAGCGACAAATGTATATTTCGATGTTATGCATGATGTACCTGAAGGAATATGTCTCTACGGCCTTTCACATTGTCTGAATTATTTTGTTTACAAACAAAAATACTTCTCGTTGGATGATTTAAATTGCAGGAAAAATCTTTTTGTATACGGTTCCTTAAATTCTTCTAACATTCCTGATGATATAAAAGACACCAATCTAGTAAAATCAAAAATTAAAATGACCGCACACGAAATAATGACCTTCACACGTTTTTTGCCTTTAATAATAGGAAAATTAGTACCTGTCAAAGACCCTGTGTGGAAATATTTCTGCGATATGCTCAAAATTTTTGACCTTGTGATGTTAAACGATATTCCATTGAAGCTAATTACTCAGTTAAAAGAAATTATCGAGGTGCACCATAAACAATACGTTAGCCTATTCGAAGACACTCTGAAACCAAAGCACCACAATTTGGTGCACTATGCAACGGCAATATTAAGCTCAGGTAGTTTACGTCGACAATGGGGAATGAGATGCGAGGCCAAGCATAAACAAGCTAAGCAGTACACTAGAGCAAATTACAATAAACGAAATATTTGTTCATCATTGATAACTAAGGCTAGTTTTAAGTTCGCTTATGATATTTTTCAAAATACGTTCGTTGTGCCCTTATATGAAATCAACAACGAACATATTTTAACGGCAACACTGCCAGAAGAACTATCAATTTTCCTAGAATATAATGATCGAACGACTGCGAGATTGCTTTCTCAGTTTACCAAACAAGGATCAATCTACCAAAAGGGAACCATTTTTTGCATCGAACGTAAGCTTTTGAGGAATATTTTTCAAATAGAAACAATTATTATTAAAGATAATAATGAAATAGTCTTGCTGTGCTTTGCCTACAATTCTCTTCAATTCGATGAACATTTGCAGTCATATGAACTAAAACGATCTGATAATATGAGCATTATTCACAACATTTTTAAACTCGACACGAAACCAATTAACATCCATTTTGTAAACGATACACCATATTTCAGAATGTGCAACTTTGTAGAACTGAACAGTGTTATTATAGGAGCAATGAAAATGTAATTGGCCTGTTTAATAAAGTTGTTATTTGTTACTAATTTAGTAATATCTTGGAAATATTTTTGTTAATTGAATAAACGTTTCTATAATGGTGGTATTTTAGTGCAATATGTTCCAATTAGAGCATATTGAACTAAAATACTATCATTATAGAAACGTTTATCCTAAATTTAGAACTTTAAATAATTTTAAAAATAAAGCATAACATTATTTGAACGAATCTCTGTGTATGCTTAAACCAACCATCAGATATACTTAGTTCAAGCCTCAAGTTAAGGGTCAAGTTAAGCATAAACATGCTTGAATCTACCATGAGAATAAGTGAGCTGTCAAACCATCAAGCATAAATATTGTTGATGTAAGCATAATATGGTTGAATCAACCATATTCCTTGCTCTTGTCAGATCAAAAACTTTGCTTAGTTCAAGCTTCAATTATTCTTCAACCTATTGTATTATGCGCAATGCAATCACAAAAAGGGATTATATAAAAGTCAGTGCATAAATATGCTTGTTTGGGAGCGAAATATGATTGACGTGACTTTATTTTTTTCTCCGTGAGCTGCCCCAGATGATATGGTGAGCATTAGCATCACTGTCAACAATTGGGTTTTTAAATTTTGAAAAATGTACTGATATTTTTATTTTATACGAAAGAGCACCTTTTTCTGAGCCACTATGATTTTTTTCAGATTTTTAGAACTTTATTTTGGTGTCTAAAATCCATTTCAAAGATATTTATTGAAGTCACCTTTTGACAGCTGGGCAACTGTTTGACAGCTCCGCCCAGTACAAAATGCAACAAGGGGTGATTCGACAAATCGCTCCCTTACAAACTTTTAACTGATTTTAAAATAGGTTCCCGGGCACCAAAATTTATGAAAATTTAGATTTCGGCTCAGTTTGACATGCAGATTCAGAATATGGGATTATCTCAACACCGCTAAAGAAGCCAATTAGCGGAAGGCCTTTTGAAGTACAGTATGTGATGACTTGTTTGAAAGCATCAGTAGGGGATGGTTCATCATGCGGTAAATAAACCGAACAATAGACGTATTTCCTGTTGAGGTTTCCAACAGATACATCAATTGTGATAGCACATACATCTCTGGTGGTTAGTTCAGAGATGAGTGTAGCAACCATTGCATTGTTGACAAGCACACAGGCTCGAGGCATGACACGCGAGTTTGTCATTTCATGTTTACTGAAAGTAGCAAACACAGGGTTCACAAGGTTTCCTAGATTGAAATTCCCCTTACGGAAGTAAGGTTTTTGGACCAAGGCCACTTGGGCTGAACCATTTGTAGTGACTCCACGCTTGATATAAATGCGCTACTCACAGATGAGTACTTAGAACTCCTAAAGGGACTTACGACAGAAAATGTAATGATAAGGAGAAATACAATGAGTTGTTTGTAGACCATGAACCTAAACGGTCTTGTTATTTCACGGCTTGAAAGATGGCTTTTATTGATCCTTTTACTCAACATAACAGTGTCGACGAGGAGAAAATGATATTTCAACTTGTACTGTGCCTTCACGATGGCCTGTGATTGCTCACTTTTGACGTGAATTTTTCAGTACATGTTTTTTTTT